>NW_009725783.1:0-827 GCF_000703405.1 Apaloderma vittatum
CCTCAGTCCACTGATCCAGCCTGTCCAAGCCTCTCTGTACAGCCTCCCTACCCTTAAGCACATCAACACCCCCACTAAGATTCGTGTCCTCTGCAAACTTATTGGTGGTGCACTCAATCCCTTCGTCCAGTTCATGGAATGAGATATTAAACAGGACCCAGTACTGAGCCCTAGGGGACACCACTCGTGATCAGCCACCAACTGGGCTGAACTCCATTCACCACCGCTCTCTGGGCCCGGCCATCCAGACAGTTTTTCACCCAGCAAAGCTTATGCCGGTCCAAGCCATAATCAGCCAGTTTCTGCAGGAGAATGCTGTGGGAAATGGTGTCAAAGCTTTGACTAAAGTCCAGAGAGAAAACATCCACAGCCTTTCCCTCGTCCACTGGGAAGGTCAACTTGACAAAGAAGGACAGGTCAGTCATGTACGACCTGACTTTCATAAATCGATGCTGCCGACCTGACTTTACTAAATCCATGCTGTCTAGGCCAGATCAACTACTTGTCCTGTATGTGTCACACGGTGGCACTCAAAATCATCACCTCCTTAACATTCCTCAGCACCATGGTCCACTGACAGGCCTGTAGTTCACTGGATCCTTTTTCTGAACTTTCTTGTAGATGGGGGTCACATGTGCTGAAGTGCAATTAACTCGAAAACTGAAAAAATTGAGAGGCTCCAGAGGACATCTGCCAGGATGGAGTTTGGAGACAGTTTCAAGAGGCTCAGAATTCTGAGCTTTTTAGCCTGGGTAAAGTGGGATACAGGGACGTACAGTTGGAGCCAGCACCTTTGGTTTGGTTGTAGGGACGATGGAGCTTTTCTT
>NW_009725784.1:0-8867 GCF_000703405.1 Apaloderma vittatum
AGAAAGTGTTTTGTAGCTTGGGGGATTTTTTGTTGTTTCTTTGTTTGTTGTTTTTTTTTGTGTGGTGTTTTTTGTTTTTAAAGTCTGTGAGTGACGCGGCGCATGAACTGGGTTACTACCAAGGTAACCTTCGGGTGTAGCCCAGGAAGGGCATGTTAGACGTTACTTTGTTGTTGTCTTTTGGTTTTGTTTTGTTTTTTACACTAGTTCTTGAGAGCCATCCAATTAAAGCTTTGTAGGGACATAATTCATTGCCAGAGAACTTTAAGTTAAGCTTTCAGCTGGCTGTTACAACTTGGGCTAAACCACATCAAACAAAAAAAAAACCAACTCCAAACCAACCAAAAAAACCCCAACCCGCAATTGAAAAGCCATAGTAAAAAAAATAAAAATCTGTCAACTATCAGTTGAAGGTAGTCACATGAGGAGAGACAGACCACATTTTCACATTGCAAACACAATACCAGAAGGAATATATAGATTTGTAAAACTGATGGTGTTTTTGTGGTGTCCTTAAGAAGTTGTTAGTTTTAATTAGTATTTATTTAGCTCTCACTCAGTGGTAACAAGAGGTCTACAGTGTACTGAAATGCCTAAGAGAATGGCTTACACTCCGCTGATACTTTAAACCACTAACTGAAAGATAACTGTCTAATATGTGAAATAATACCTACAGCTGTATCTTTGTATCTTTACACTGATTAATTAGATGAAAATAGTAGCTGGTTAAATTAGCCTGCTCAGGTGATACCCACGACCTCGGTGTTGGTCCTTGTTGCCAGCACCGCACTCAAACCACTGAGCTAACCGGCCCCCCCAAAACTCAGCAAAACCAAGAAAGATTTTGTCATAGAATCATGGAATCAGTAAGGTTGGAAAAGACCTCTTAAGATCAGGTCCAGCTGTCATACAGCATTCTGAATTCATTATCCTCATTTTTGTTCATGAAATGCCAATGAAAGGAAGCTGTAGACAAAAACTGCCAGTGTCTAAAAAGCAGTAAAGTTAATGATAGCAATGGATGAACCAAAGTCCAGAGAAGCAGACAGCAAGACTGGTAAACTTTTCCAAGATAGCACCACTCCCTCCCTTGTTTAGACATATCCTGTATGTGTACATAACAGATTTGGCCAAAATTAATTTCGTTTTGTTTTTAAAGGAATATCTGTCTTTTTTTTCCCAGAAAATATTTATGGCTAGACTGTGTTCTGGACTACACTCCTTTTTAAAAAGCATTTTATGATTTGTGATTTAATATTTTCCAGTGTTTCACAGATACTATTTTTTAAAATTATGACTTCTGTGAAAAAGGTACATTACTGAAATGTCATGGTATTGGCTTTCTTGATGTCAAATTCTGAGGACTTGCTATATTTTCAGGCTCTGAAGTATACAAGCCGTGGCTATGCATCACAGCGTACTTTAAATGTAAGTATAAGCACTGATTGTAATAAATCACTTTTTTAAATCTATTACTTGATTGCTGAAGTTCGTAAGAGGTTATCACAAAAACCCATGCATTATAGACAATGTGAATTGTGCCCAAGTCACACCTTACTGCAAAGTTGGGAATAAAAGTTTGCTTTGTTGATTGTTCGGTAGTGTGGGACAAAATTGATTGGAAGCATGTCAGTTAAATTTGATGCAAATGTCTACCCATTGTTAGAAAATTCAGCTGATACAAATAACCTCAAAATGATTACTTAACATGTTACTGTGCAACTTGCTGTTACAATGCAAAAGATGAGGACAAGCAGGCTACTGTCGCTGAAGTCAATCATGACTAATAGGTTACAGAAGCGGACAAACCTTCTCTAGTTTTAAACAAGCATAACTTGTATTTTTTTACTTTGAATTTATTCTAGTGTTCTCTTTCTTTGCTTTTCTCACTAAATAAAGAACTTGTGGTTAAGACCGTGTAAAGCTTTGTGTCTGAATTCTGCTGTAACCAGCACAGTTGGAGGTATTCATTGCTTCTTTTCAGTAGCTGTCCCAGCTCTTTCCTTCTAGGAGAGGTGCTCCAGTCCCTTCATTGTCTTTGTGGCCCTTTGTTGGATTCTCTCCAGCATGTCCATGTCTCCCTTGTACACTGAGGAGCCGAACACTGGACACAGTAATCCAGTTGTGTCTCACCCGTGCTGAGCAGAGGGGATTCACAATCATAAAGGTTGGAGAAGACCTCTAAAGTCCTGTAGTCCAACTGTTAACCCAACACTACCATGACTACTAAATTTTAAGTGCCATGTCTACATGTTTTTTTGAACGCCTCCAGGGATGATGACTCCACTGCTTTCCTGGGCAGCCTGTTCCAATGCCTCACCACTCTTTCTGTAAAGAAACTTTTCCGAATAGCCAATCTAAGCCTTCCGTGATGCAATTTGAGGCCATTTCCTCTTGTCCTGTTTCTAGTAACTTGGGAGGAGGACCAGCTCCCATGATGAGCTGGCAATGATTCGTCCATTGCAGCCCAGGGTATCATTAGCTGCCTTTGCAGCAAGAGTTAGTGGTCTTCTGCCAAACTTTGTGCCACTGATCACCACCCCCTGGACCTAGCCAGTTTTCAGTCCACCCCACTGTCTGCTCATCCAGCTCATGCATCAACAGCTTCTCTGTGAAGATCTTATGGGAAGCAGTGCTGAAAGCCTTTCTGAAGCCTAGGCAGGCAGTGTTCACTGCTCTCCTTTCATCTGTCAAGCCAGACATTTCATTGTCGAAGGTTCTTGACTTGCTTGTGGTGAATCCACGCTGATAACTCCTTACGATTTTTTTGCTCTTGTGTCTGGAAGTGATTTCTAGAATTAGTCATTTCATCACTTTGCCAAGGATTTAGGTGAGGCTGTCCTGCTGGTAGTTCCTCAGGCACCTCTCACAGTTGTGACAATGGCAAGATTATGGGGAGTGGCTCCCTCAGCGCTTGTGTGTGCATTGCAGCAGGGCCTGTGGATTTATGTAGGTCCAGTTTGCTTCCCTGACCTGATCCTTTTCCATCAAGGGTACATCTTCCTTGCTCCAGCCTTCCTCCTGGTCTCTGAAGCCTGGGATTCCTGAAGACTAGTCTCTAGTGAAGAATGAGGTGAAGAAGACATTCTGTACCTCAGCTTCTTCCATGTACTGTGTCACCAAGTGCCCCGCCCCATTCAGCAGCAGGCCCGCATTTCCCTTTGCCTCCTAGGTGCTTATGGAAGCCCTTCTTCTTACCTTTTATATCTCTTGTGAGATTTGATTCAGTCTGGGCCTTGGCTTTAATCTCATCCCTGCATGCTTGCACAGTATCTACCAGGTTGCCTGGCCCTCCTTCCACCATCTATATACTTCCTTTTTGTTTATAAGTTTTAGTCATCCCTGCAGACCTCGTAGCATTTTTTTACCCAACTTCCTCCTTGTTGGAATGGACTGCTTTTGAGCTTAGAGTGGGTAATCATCAAATATCAACCAATTTTCTGCAACTCTTTCTCCCTCCAGGGCCTTGGGACTCTTTCGAGCATCATCCATCCCAAGGCTGAGCTCCCTGCTCTCCACCTGTCCTCTCATGTAAAGGGCAATCCTCGCTCTTTGTCTCCTTGGCCTGTCCTTCCCAAAGAGCCTGTATCCCCCCGTGGCAGCACTCCAGCCATGGGAGTCGTCCCACCGTGGCTCCGTGATCCCAACAAGATCGTAGCCCTGCAGCTGCACGCCAGTCTCTAAACCCTTATGTTTATTCCCCATGCTGCATGCATTAATAAAGATTATTTTAGTGCTCTGAAGCACTTGCAGGATAAAAGCGAAGCTTTGACATCAATGGAAGAGTAAAAGTTGATAAATTTAAAAAATACTGGTATATGTGTGACTTTTTGTGCTTCTCTTTTAGGAGGTGGTGATAGCAAGTGCTGTAAGGACACCAATTGGATCTTTCCAGGGATCTCTTTCGTCATTGCCAGCCACTAAGCTTGGTTCCATTGCAATTAAGGGAGCGATTGACAGAGCAGGTATGTGTCAATATTTTTTCTGTCACAAAGAAACCTCAAGTGACTCAGAAAAGTACGGTCTGTGTCTTTTAAGTCACATGGTAAACAAAAGATCATGTGATTTTTTTGCTGCTGTGCCACTTTTAAAGTCTTTATCAACAAATGGTATTTAAGTGAAGTTGACTGATGGGTTTTCTTTCAACCTGAATTAAGTGCTGCCGTCTAGGAGCAGAATATTACTTAGAGATATCTGTGTTAATCCAAATCCGATTGAACGTCCAAAATGTTTTTCTGGGATGGAGTTTTATGACGCACCTAGCCTAATACTGAAACCAGTAGCCCTTCCTTTCTCTGCCCATTTGTCACATGGGGTGCTCGTAGGACACCCTTGTGTGTTTGTTGATGGATTCAAATTAGCTAAAAAGCCTTTTGGGGAGAGAGGAGGGTTAATTTTCTACAAATCAGGCTTCTTGAAACAGCCTTATTACAAGAACTTGGACACTGGGGCCGTTGGTAGAGATGCAGTGGGAGAGCAGGAGGCCTCTTCTGGCTGGTGGCAGCTGCCTGGGGCCTTGGCTCAGCCCTGGTAAAGAAACAAACAAAACTGTTTCTTTAGGCACAGTGGGTAGAAAGTTTTGTGTGGTTAACCATCAATGGAAATTGAGCTTCTTGGGTGACTAGTGACACTTGGAAATGTGGGCTTTAATTAGCTACTTGTAGCTTTTTCTTCAGGGTAAACAAGGGGATTCTTTTCAGTGGGGGTCACCTGCTCACCATGTTCTGTGAGTGTGAGGGCAGAGATCTGGGATCCACCCAGCAGGGAAGCCTGTTTGCACACGGATCGGACGTGGCACGTTGCATCAGTTTGTGACAGAAAACTTTGATGGGAAGGTTTGTAGAAGGGAGTTACATCTTCTGCACAAAGAATCCTGAATTGAACCAATTTTGTTTTGTAGGCATCCCTGCAGAAGAAGTGAAAGAAGCCTATATGGGTAATGTCTTGCAGGCTGGCCAAGGACAAGCTCCAGCAAGACAAGCAGTCTTGGGTGCAGGTATTCGTTCTTTTGATGCTGGGGTGGAAGTGTTTTTGGTTTTATGTAGACAGTGTAGATTACTGACCTGTGAGTTAAATCAGAGTGGTGCCCAGCCATTTATCAAGACAGTCTGTGTTTGGTTTTTTCCCCATAGTGGAGGGATGTTGTACTTGTGTAAGTGGGCCTCATTGTGCATCCTCAGGAATCAATTTTCATACACACAAGGGATGTTGCTGCCTACAGTGTTTGCAGAACCTGGAGAAGACAATATTGGTGACCAGGCTGCTACTTCCAGAGCACTTCACACTCATGATGGATACTGTTCTTTGAATCTTTCACAAAACAGGTGTTTTCTTCAGTGTATCTTTTACATTTTGCCAGATTAGGGGTCAGTGAGTTTCCTTGAACTGCAAATAAGAGTATGGCATTACACTCATCTTCCTGTGGAGTCTGGAGCTGGCACTGGAAGGATTCTCTCTAAGATGGGTACTGCAGCAGGAAATGGAAGAAACGACAAGAGGCTCCAAGAGTGGTAGTAACTAGTCCTGAGGGCAGATACATTGCCCTGGCAGGGTAAATAGTGCAAGCAGGACACCTTGGGCTTAGATAAAAATCAATTCCCGTATGAAATACTGCTGATACCAATAAGGTGTCAGTGGACCTTTTAATTAATACAGTCGCCTGTGTGACTTCTTTGACTCAGGTCTTCCAATCTGCACTCCTACGACAACTGTCAATAAAGTCTGTGCTTCGGGAATGAAATCCATCATGATGGCAGCGCAAAGCTTGATGTGCGGGAGTCAGGTACGTGGATTTTAAGTGCTGTTTTATGGATAAAACACACAGCTAATGTAGATCCTGCCCTACTGATGACTGTGCACTTTGATTTGGGACCGTGGTTTTTGACTTGGGATAGTAAAGCTGATTAGCGAGGTTTTGTTTTGCTGATGAAACCTTAAATTTATAGTCACAGAAGTGTGTTTTGATTTAAATTGGAAAAAAAATTGTGACTATTACAGTTAGGAAATTGTCAGATGTGTTTTTGTATTTACATCCTCTTCCTACTGCTCTTCTCCCACCCAACCTCCTGCCCCACTCCCAAAAAATAAATAAGAAACTTCTCAAGCTTTCTGGTTTGAAAAAATGAAGAAATTTTTATAGGCTTAGTTTTTGAAACACATTTAGTCTTGAGTTTCAGACACTTTAAACACTTAAATGAATATTGTTTCTGAGGACATTAAAGATTTTGCAGGCTTTTTGTATTTTTTTAGAAGTGGAATCTATTGTTGCTGGAAAAGTGTCTTCACTGAATAGAGCTTGATGGAGGGGAATTGCTCATCACTGTCAACTGTGTTCTGGGTTTCTCCATACGATGGGGAAAAAGGTATCACTTAATGGGAAGGTGGGAGACCACGTCACCTTTAGAAAGCTGTTAAATGCAGTGCAGCAAAGAATATGGGAGAAGCGTGAATGTGAACACATACTTTTTTTATTCTATAGTCAAAATAATTTTTGGAAACATCTCCCCTTCTCTGGAGTAGAAATATTGTCAGTTCAATATATATTTTTGGTTTACAAAGTAGCTGATGAATGAGAAATGTAATTACTATTCTTTGTTTAGAACAAAAGTAAAATATTTTTTTGTTATCCCTTCTGTGAAAATAACAGCAAAGCTGAGTTAAGCAACTGCTTATTGGTTTGGCCTCACTCTGCAGAGAACGGCACTTTGTCCAGAGCCTGCTGAAGTCGTGGAAGTCTTGTCACTGGACTTTGAGCCAGGCCCAGCGTGTCTGTGTAAACAGCTACATTTGGATTTAGTGATTTACAACCAGGGACTTCATGAGAGTGCTTGTGCATTTCGTTGGTTTGACAGACGCAGGCCATGAGCTCTGAAGAGAACTGGAGTTTTCAGCCGAGCTCATCACACCTGCTGTGCTGCCAGTCGCAGCAATGGCAGAGACTGGGCCAGTTATTGGGTTTGCCAAGCTATAAATTATGGGAGTTTTTTGTATTCATTTGTTTTTCCTGGCTGCAGACTGTATCTGTGGTGTGGAAGTCACTGATGGTTCCCAGTGGTTTGTGTCAGTGTACATCATCATATAAACAATTGTATGAACTCTGTCTCCACGTCTTGTGTTTTATGGAATTGAAATGCCAGGGACTCCTGTTCCCGTGATCTGTTGCTGCTTCCGTATCTCAGCTGCCTTTCCTATTTATCTGCCTTTCCTGTTTGTCTCCAGCCTTCTTTCTTCTCTTTATTACTTCATGTCACCGTTCCTGGATCTAGTTTATAATCTGCTCTGAACCAAAGCATTATTTCTCTGAGTCTTAATTTAAAGAAACCAAAAAAGCTTTCATGTTTTTCTTACTGCTGTTTTAATTTAAAGCGTTTTTGAATTTGCATTAACTGTACTATCGAACTCTGAGACTCACGCTGCTGTGTGCATTTTTCTTATATCTATCTGTATTTCAAACATGCTGTTAAACACGACTGTGTCTGTTCTTCACATCCTGAGATCCAAGGGATTTTGGGGATGTAGCCTGATGACCAGTAGGTGTACTTATGGTCATTACAGCTTTGCTGTTTATAGGTTTTCCATTTGCCTTATCTCAGCTTCAGTTTGCGTCCTCTTTCTCTAAGACTCCTCAGAAACACAGTATCCCTGCTGAAGCTTTTGCTAATATTTGTATTACAAGAAGTCGTAGAGAACAGGCTGTGTTATTAGTAACCTTGTTTCCTTTGAGCAGGATGTGATGGTTGCTGGTGGAATGGAGAGCATGTCTAACGTTCCCTGCACAATGAGTAGAGGATCAACGCCTTATGGAGGAGTAAAGCTGGAAGACCTGATAGTAAAAGATGGGCTGACAGATGCTTATAACCATATCCATATGGTAAATATTCCTGTGCAGCACTAAAGTATCACTCATAGACCTGCTGCAGCTGTGAAGAACTTGCTTATAATTGTTACGAAACCACTTCATCCAGCAAACCTAGAAACAAGGAATAACGTTAACAGAGGAGGAAAAAGTCTTCCATTTCCAAACTTCCTGTAGGAGCTGTAACAGAGGGGCTAGACAGAAGACCAAAACAGAATAGCAAATTGTGCATTAATATTTATCTATCTCTGATTGCAGTTAGAATAGCCTGAATCAGGGATTTAAAGAAAAAAATAAAATTTCTGCCACTGATAGATTGCTGTTTTTCTGTCTGTGGGAGAGAGCAATCAAGTTACTTGATGTCTTTGTGGAACACCGACCCTGTATGGGTCAGGGGGCTCTCATGTTTATTTTCCCTCCTCCAATGTGCATCTCTCGTATCTTTTGTTAGAAGGTTTGAGTCAGCTGCTCTGCTTACTTGTTGGCATGAGAACTTATATTTGACAAAAAACTGTGAACTTGGGATGGGTTTGGAAAACAACTGATATGAGGATAGTGAAGAACAAGGGTCAGGGAAAAAGAGTTTGAAAAGAGACTATTTACAGTATACGAGTATTCTGACCTTTGCCTATGGTAATTCACGACTGTAGGCTGTTATTGATTGATCAGTTAGAGTTCCTGCTGGTGTACAGGAAAACGGGTCATGAAGAATATTCTGCTGTGATCCATGTAGTTGATACAGACCTCACCAGTTCCATGTGTGATTTATTTTTTTTGTGGTATAGCGTGCTCTGCTTAGGCTCTTGGTTGAAATCCGCTCCCACATTTCAGCTAAAATGGATTTTGACTGCAAGGGTTTTTATAGGAATGTAAATAATGGTTTTGCCAGTTCCTGTATGTGGGGAAAAACTCTCAGGATTAATAGATTGGGACAGAACTTCAGAACTTCATTGTAGCAGCTGTAGGTTGCTTGGAAAACCTTTAATATTCTGTGTGAGAATACACAGGAATG
>NW_009725784.1:8898-39283 GCF_000703405.1 Apaloderma vittatum
TAGCTTTAGGAACTTACTCTTCTCTATGTTTTGGCAATAGACTAAGTTGCTGGTGCTATGAAGACTTAAAATTCTTGAACTTGCTTGTTTGAAGAGCTGGAGGAACATGTTACTAAAGGGCTTTGTGTTCACTGAGTTTTCTGCAGAAATCAGAGGTGGAACAAAACCTGTTTGAGAACAAATCTTTCAGGTTGACTAAATGAGTATCCTTTTTTAATTCGTTTTGTCACCAGGTATTTAGTCGGTATTGGTAATGAATTATGATTGTATAATTATGATTGACCTGTATATAAAATGATTTGATTGTTTCATTCCACTTATTAGGCAAAAGGTATACAGAGGTTTATTTGTACAGTTTTTAGAGTATCAGAGCCTGAAGGTGAAGTCAGCTCTATGTGTTGACCTGTTCTTGTAACCTTTGGAATGGGCAAACTAATAATGGAATGAAAATGCAAGTAAGATGATGAGAACGTGTTGTTCTGTGGCTGAACAATGATCTTCAGTCTCTGAAGACAGCCCTAACCACTTCAAACTTGCATGCAAAGCCTTGTAAGGAAAGTTCCTTCATAGCTTTAATAATCTGGATCCAGAAAACATTTGTTAAATCTCAAGATTATACTTCAAAACCAAAAGTTACTGTTTGATTATGACAGTGTAAATTAGAAACAAACAGCAAGTATTAGTCACATTCAATTCTGGAAATCCACTGATTGAGTTTTTTTAATTACATTTCTACTTCACATCTCCAGAAACAATAAACCTAACATGCCTGGTTTTCTCCAAGGGTAACTGTGCCGAGAATACTGCGAAGAAATTTACTATTTCACGAGAGGAACAAGACACTTACGCCATAGGCTCTTACACTAAGAGCAAGACAGCCTGGGATTCAGGAATATTGAAAAATGAAATAGTTCCTGTCACTATTTCAAAAAAAGGTATTATGGAAAGGTGTGATAAATTAATTGTGTTTCTCACTGAAAGCTGCAGCATTGTCTGTATTCAGTGGAAATTGTGGTGTTTAAATATGCAGATCTCGGGAACATGAATTTTAGATTAGCTAAGGATATTCTGATGTGCAGGCTGTCTGGTGAACAGCAGTCAGTGACCCGTGATCTGATTTCATTTTTAAATTTTTCTTTACTGTTACATACCACAACTTCCTTTTTATGGAAGTGGAAGACTAGCTATTGAATTTAGCAAGTATAGCTTGAGGACATCTGTGTTTTCATTTCCCTATTAAAGATATGTTCTTTGTCCCTTTCACTCATCCACCAGCAACTATACATGGACTTGCTGTGAGTGAATTGGATTAAGGAATAATTTTTTTTTTTCAGTTTTCATAAGGACATTTCTTGACATGTATTTTACATGCATTTACAAATTTTTACTGAAATACGTTGTTTAAATAAGACAGCATTTAATCAAAGTACTCTGTTAGAATGTCTTAAGAATGGGCTGTTCTATAAAATACTAAACGAAATCTGAATTTCAGGAAAGCCAGATGTAGAAGTGAAAGAAGATGAAGAATACAAACGTGTTGATTTTAGTAAAGTTCCAAAGCTGAAAGCTGTTTTCCAGAAAGAAAATGGTAAATATTGTTAAATTAACTGTTTAATTTTCTACCAAGTGCAAGGATACTTTGGTATAGTGAAGAGTAGTGTTCACAGAAGTGAACAGCAGTACTCCATTAGTTTTTAAGCGTCTGCTAAGATAAAGAAATGTGCCTCACAGCAGCACGGACTGGCTTGGATTAAAAGATGCTTACAGCAGTGACAACCTCCGATTTGGAGATTTACTTTAAAAACACTGAAAATGATTGGTTCCAACTCAGCTGTTGCCTTGGGTCTCCCCCAAATATAAGCTTCTGTTTCAGCGAGAGCTGGGATAGGCCTCCAGTGCTTTTACGTAGGTGCCTGGTACTTCCCCAGATCTGTAATTGATAAATCTTCCTGGCTCAATCGAAGTTGCCACTGGCTGACAGCCCTGTCTGAGCAGGAGTTCTGTGCTCATACCAACAGCGCGGCTGACATGGAAGGTACGAGCTAAACCGCCACTCGGGTAACGATACAAATACACGGGATTGTACTTGTTTAATCAAAGCGATTTAAAGAAACGGACCCATTTCTTGTTAACTCAGTGCAACAGATATCACCATATTGCTGAGACCTTACGCTCAAGGGCCTAAGATTAAAAAACCAAATCATTAAGAGATATGATATCCATGAGCTGCATCACACTTTCCCCTCTGTTGAAACAATGCTTCCTTCTTCTAGGAACGGTTACAGCTGCCAATGCCAGCACTCTGAATGACGGGGCAGCTGCTCTGGTGCTGATGACTACAGAGGCAGCCAAGAGACTGAAAGTCAAACCCTTGGCACGGATAGTGGGTAAGAATTTTTTCTTATCTTATCTTTGAGGACAGCCCTGGAAAACGCTCTCACAGTGTGCTCTCCGACTGGGAGTCCTGTTGTGCCCATTGTCTGATGTTGATGGGATGGAAGAGCTGAGCCCTTCGACTTTTGATCATAAACAGATTTTTCTATATGGGATAATATTAAAAATAGGAAAATGTTATTATGTGTCTCACTTAAAGTGCTCAACTTTAGACATGTCTATTTCACAGACCGTTATATTCAGAATTTTGCCATCTTGGCTGGGTTTGCTGCTTGCACAAATAAAAATCTGTGGTAAGGACAAAAGGTTTTTAAAGAGCTTTTGTGATTTTTACAGCTTTCGCAGATGCTGCTGTTGATCCTATTGACTTCCCGATTGCACCTGCACATGCTGTTCCCAAGGTAGGAATAAAACTGAGTGTTTTTGACAAACAACAAATTTCTCTTTCGCTAGTTTGTTGGTTCATCCCTTAGTGGATCTTCCTGTAATTAGGATCAAAATTAGAATTATGTCGTAAATGCAAAGAACATATGTCTTTCAGAGGATCAAGGCTAGAATGCAGATTTTCAGACTAACAAATTTCTCCCACCTATTTTGAAAGAGAATATTGGTTTATATGGCTTTCACCAACTTTGGGCTTCTTTACTTTTGATGCTTTGCAGCTGATACGGGCTAAACCAAAATAAATGCAGTTGTACAAGTATAGACTAGTTCAAAAAGGAACTAAGGACAAGTGTCGCATGAGACAGTCCTGTGACAGTTTAAATGTACTTACTGTAGCAACGGTCTTGATGAAAACATATTCTTGGAGTAGCGTTCTCTCCATTTTTTTCTTCTGTGAAAACTCAAGTTTGTGTTTCAGTATCTCAGTTTTGCTTTATCCCATCTGACAAAGATGTTCCAGAATGTGAACTTGAATCAAACTATGGGCAACCTGAGTCACTGACTTCAAAATCGACCTAATTATTTCTAGAATTCGCTTCCTGATTTTTTTTTCAAAGGAGTAATTATTTCTATTATTATTTCTAGATTCTGAGTGCAACAGGCATGAAAAAAGAAGATATTGCAATGTGGGAAATCAATGAAGCGTTCAGTGTTGTGGTATTGGCCAATATTAAAATGCTGGGTATCGATCCACAAAAGGTGAATATTAACGGAGGAGCCGTCTCTCTTGGACATCCCATAGGGTAAGGAAAATAAGCACTGAATTTTGTTCTGCACAGAGGCTTTGTTTCCTAGACATACTCTGAATATGTTTATTCTCAAATTTAATGGAAGTAGAAGGAGTAATAGAGATTTGCTACCAAGCTCCTAGTGACTTAATTCAGGTGTTAAATTTCAGGGTACCTTGAAAAGAGCACAATCCCACTTTTCAGAGTTAGTTCCCACCTGCTTTTTATAAAAAGGTTGCTTTAGCTATATGGATTTATGAAGCATGAAGACCAAATCACTCCTACTGTGGCAGAGTAAACAGTAAGAATTAATCAAGTAGTTAAGAATAAAATTAACAAGTAAATTGAGGAAAATAGCAAAGGATACGGTACAGGAACTTAATTTTCTGACACAGGCAAAGTGAAATTCCAGATCTTGTCAAAACATTTTTGGCGGCGAATCCAAAAATTCTCTGAGCACCTACTGCAGCAGAGAGGGAGAGTGTGGGGGGTGTTGATGGGTCTTTCGTTTGAAGTTCTGTCGTCTGGTTAGAGGAGTCTGATCACCTGCTATGTTCCCCACCGGCTGCCACTGACTCAGGACTTAAGTGTATCCCATTAATCCTCCCTAAGGGTGATCTTGCTGCAAGGTCCAGGTCTATGAGGAAAAAAACCCATTCCAAAACCTCTTACGTAAATACAGATGTGATGTAACCACGTTGCACATCAGGAACGCATCAGAGTCCTTTATGGTTCATAAAAACCTCTAATCAATGTGTAATCCTGCCAGACAAGCTGACATCTCCTTTACAGTAACAATTTCTTCTGATAAAATGATTGGTTTTTTGGTCTTAAAAGTTAATTTTGACAGGCTAACGACAGAATTCAAATGTCTGTCTTTGCACATTAGGCGGATCAAAGTCGCACGCTGCACTACATCAAGTTATAAGCAAATAAGAAACTGTTTGAAATTAGTCATTACTGCTGATTTGGGTTTTGCAGTAGATTTGTTAACCTTCTTGAAAGAGTTTTGCCATACATAGAAATACTTTGTAATACACAGGCTGACTTAGAGGTGATTTCCTTTTCCAGAAGAAACTTTAGATAAAGGTGGTGTTTTCTCATGGTGTATGTATAGGAGTCTTTTTGTTTGTTAAAAGTACTATAGCTAAAGAAAAAAAACTTGGGTTTGCATCTAAATGTAGGTGAAAGAGTTTGGTCTTTTTGTTGTTTTTTTTTTTCCCCTCTGGTGCATCAGTACTATATTCAGCCAACTATCACGTGTGGGTCAAATTGAGAATTCCCTTTAAGCTATATAATTTTAAAAATTTATTTATTTAGAATGTCTGGAGCAAGAATTGTTGTTCACATGGCCCATGCGTTGAAACAAGGACAATACGGCCTTGCAGGAATTTGCAACGGAGGAGGAGGCGCTTCTGCAATATTGATAGAGAAGCTGTAGGTCCAAACCGCGCTGGACACAAAGGCTCGAACACTCGCAGATCAGAATTGTCACTGGTATCTGTTACATCATATTTATCAATAAGTGGATGAATTCCTTTACCGCTATTCTAAAATTTCTTAAAATATCATTGATTATTGCTACAAATGGCTAGGCTTTTATTACTTCTGACTCAGTGCAAGTTTTTATACGGTGTGAATAGAAAATATCAAACTATGATAATGTCCTGAGACCCGACAATAAAGAATGTTTGTTAGCTGTGGCTCTTCTGTCGCTGGCGCATGGTTTATCAAATGCCACTGAAAATGTGTTCTCTTGCTAACTCCCAGAGCACTCCTGCTAGGAGCAGCTAGTGTTACGGTTTTGGTGCTTCATTTTCCTAACTAGGAGGTTTTTCTTGAAAAAAATAACTTTATTCAAAGGTTGTTTTTTCTACTGTTGTTCACTTCAAAGCCAGGTGGAACGCAGCACAAGAGCATGGCTCCAGCACGTGCTCACCCTGGCTTGGCAGGGAGTATCCAGGCAGCCTTGATGAAATGACAGGGTTGTAACTTACACATGCAAGTACTAACAGGGCCTCGAAACGCTCCTGTTTTGATCCTTTAAACCTGTGATGTACAGTTTTGTCAATACACTTTTAAGTTGAAGCAGCCTGAGCGCTGGAGGAGTGCAAGGACTAGGAGCTGCCTGATGCCAGCTGCGTGCTTCAATTCACAGCGATGGCTTAAGGAACACGGGGTTAAGCGTTCCCAGTGCAGGTGTGGAGAGACAAGAGAATTCTCTCCTGGAATAAATATTCTTCAAGACCTTGGTGAGAATGTTATGCAGTGTCTGTGGCAGGCTTTCTACCAGAGGGCAAAAACTGGCAATTTCATGGGTATAAAGTCCACTTCCACCTCACCCTTCTCACAAGGGATGAACTTCAAACACTTTTATTAGCTGGGATTTAGGACAACTGCTTTCTTAGTTTAGACCTTAATTTCAACAGGAACTCATCTCTATCCACTGGCTATCCTTATATTTTTCCTCCATAGAGTAGGGGGATGAAATACTTGGACTGGGATGTAGTGGGATCTTTTTTTTTTTTTCTGGGGAGGAACATCATTGTAGAGGTAGCAAATGACCAGTGGGGTTTAAACACTACATACTACGAAAAATTACCCTTCGTTCATGCTCTGACATCTGTTGTAAAAATTATTTGCCATATGACAGCAGCTTAGAACTGATGATTATTCTTCCTTTGAAAGCATAAGTGAATTGATAATTGACACCTTTAGTATTACCAAATCACCCAGAATGAAAAAAGAAAGACTGCAGGGGATAGTGGCTGTCCCAGGAAAGAGCTGCCTTATGTCTCAAATAAATAGTAAATCTATTTTAAAATATCATGTGTCAACTGTCAGAATTCTGTTAAGTACAAAATGCCACCATGTAGCAAAGAGAATTAGTTTTGCAACTCTGACAATTGCTGCTATTAGAACTTAGTGTTTAATATTGGACTTTTCATCAAATACTTCTTTTTTTTTTTTTAAATGATGAACACCAACTGACTTTTCTATACAGTATTCACAAAGCTGCTTAGTGGACTTAGAAAATATTAAACAAGACACACAACTTTTTAATAAATCAAAAATATTTATTCAAGCTGTAAATGCTATGCAGTATTTAGTTATTGGATGGGTTTAATATAAACATCTACTGCATAAATATTGGTTCCTTAGGAATCCTTGTATACTATCTGAAACATTGCCCTGTTGCTGTACAGATCTCTTACAAGAAAAGTTGCAGTTTGAAAGACCAACAATTTGAGAACAAAGGGGGAAATACCAGTAGAGAAAATTCCTTGGAATTGGGGCACGGCTTAGTCTGGTCATTGTCACCCATGCTAATTATTACTAAAAGGTAAGGCTGAGCTTCTCCTGCACCTGTTTCAAAGAGGGTTTGCATAACAGCTATGACAAAAAGATTTAGATGCATTTTCTTCTGGGTCTGGCTAAAAGCAGAAGTGATATTAACAAAACACTTTCTCAACAGTACAAATGCCAGTTAAAATAATTGACTCTTGCAACAGAATACGCTGAAATTCTTCTCTGGCTATTGCTAGTGAGGTGTTCATAGCTGGGTATGAATACAGGGGGTAACCCACACCCAAGTCCCCTGACTGAGAACAGCTTTTGCATTCAAAGGACACCCTGTGCAGCAAACACTGGGAACAGACGACGGCTGTCCAGATCGACGTTTTTACCGGATGTCTGACTGGGAAAAGCTTCACTAGACAATAAATACTTTTGGAGGTTTTATCGGCCTTGTGTGTAGTTACTGGTATTTTGGTTAACCCATTCAAAGCCTTACAACATGGGTTTGAGTTATGAGAGAAGAGTGTGTTAGTGCAAGCCAGTTACAGCTGAAGATTGAGTCCCTTTCAGATCCGACGAGACCACGCGAAGTGGCCAAGTTGGCTGCTGGGGCCCTGGACCCGGGAACTCCAAACATTGCCTTCACCTTCACAACCCTGTCACCAATCAGCTGAGTGGTTCAGATGGATAAGTAGAGAATGCAGCAGAACACAGACAACGTGGTGTAACAAGAAACATACAACTTTTTCGTACATTACATTTATACAAATATACATTTTTGCAAGTTGAATGGCTCCGTAATCACGCAAGTGCTTTTTCAAAAATAAACATATACCAACTCAATGATATTTACACTTAGCAACCTGCTTCAGAAACAGCACGGTTTTGCTATAAAGTGAAACTTCAGTGCACTGAAAGTGCAACTCACCCTTTAGAATTGACCTCATCCCATGCAAAACCTCAGCAGAACAACACCTAGAGCTTTAGACAGTCACAGCTCAGCCCTGGTTGATTTTTCTTTTTTTTTTCTACTCATCATAATGCAAAGACAACAAGAACTTGTCCACAAAAAAAAAGAATTTGGTAGCTTCTTTTTCTGTAGAAGAAAGAAACAGTTGTGTTAAAGCCTAAGAACCTGGGGACAGTGAAGATTCTGTAAGCATTCCTTTTGTCCTCATCCTTCCATCTACCTCGCAGACGTAACGGCACAAAACTCGCCCAGAAAGCAGACACCAAAATGTGCCTACACTGATGTGTACCCCCCGCCCCGGGGCACAAATGGCACCATTACAGGGCAGGGGTAGCTGAGCTCTCAGCTTCAGCACTGGCCCACCCAGACTTCAGCCAGGTGCAGCTCACGTCACAGATGCAGGACAAGTAACTGAGTGCTTTTCCATTAGAGCATTTCAGGAGCAGGCTATGAGTAAGTATGGTGAGTTACAGAGGTTTACTGGGTCTCCTTTTTGACCATCTAGATATATCACCTCTGCTATTTGCCATTACACCCCCAAGTCAGCTGGGGAGACCTTATCATTCTCTACAACTACCTGAAAGGAGGTTTTAGTGAGGTAGGGGTGGGTGTGTTAAACCAAGTAACAAGTGATAAGACAAAAGGAAATGGTCTCAAGTCATGCCAGGGGAGGTTTAGATTGCTTCTTAGGAAAAGTTTCTTTACTAAAAGAGTGGTGAGGCATTGGAACAGGCTGCCTAGGGAAGTGGTGGAGTCACCGTGCCTGGAGGCATTCAAAAAACATGTAGACATGGCACTTCAGGTCACGGTTTAGTGTTCACAGTAGCATTAGGCTGATGGCTGGAATTGATGACCTTGGAGGTCTTTCCCAACTCTACTGATTGTATGATTCAAAAGTACGGTCCTGTATGCTAGAGAGACTGGGAATGCACAAAAATGTGGATTCCTAGTCCTGGTGGTGAATGAGGATGCAAGGATAGCCTGAATTCTAGTAAGGCCTGGTTCGAGTTTGGCCCAATTCCTACATTTCACCTACAAACTTGTCTGAAATTAAATTCAGAAATTCATCCATGTTTTAAGATAAATTGTCTTTCTGTGTGTGCAGAGAGTCAGGAGGAGTTGCTGTCTGAAGACTACATTTATCTTAAGAAAACTGTTAGTTCAGAGTAGGCTCAAGAGGCAAAGTTAGTAAAACTGACAAATACAAACAGGATACTGGGGATTTGGACTAGCACCTCTGAACAATCCCATTATAAATACTACAGATATATATATTTAGAGTTTTAATTAAAAGGTAAGTAACTACACTTGCCTTTATTTTCTTCTTTTTTGATGGTGTTGGAGAGCTTTGAAGGTCTTTTCTGTTTGCAGAACGAGAAGTTCTCTCTCCCTCGTTCAAGTCCTCTAGTTTCCTCTTCTTCACCGTGCTCCTTAACGATCTGAACTGTTGAGTGTTGTCCTTCAGGGGGGTCGCAGCGCTAGTCCGTGCAATAGCTGCCCGTGACAGTATCATCAACGTGTGGGCGGCCATACTCACGCTATTTTCGCTGCCCGTTTCGCTCGCCGGGCTGCAGGCGGGCAAGTCTGGAGTAGCAGGGGGTACCATAATCCTTGGGGTCGTGCTGTCCTCATTGAAGCGCCGGCAGGTCGGTGTCCGCACGCTGTCTGTAGTATCGTCCGTGTGCCTGTCCCCAACTCCGGACGGGGTACGGGGTACCGGCAATTCTCCATTTTCAACTGTCTTGCTAGTTGGGCTGTGCCACTGAATGTCTTGTAACATTTCCACGCATTGTTTAGTGAATGGACTCGAGAGGCAGAGGCCTTGGTTAGAAACTTTGGCTGGTTCTCGCTTTGGCTCCTTTGAAGACAAAGAGACAGACACCGAAGATTTGCCACTCCCACTTGACAGCGCCCCTTGCTTTTTGTTCAGCTCTTGCACCGAAGGAACCGTCTTCTCGCTCCATAAGCTAACGCTCTGTTGGCCATTGCAGAGTTTGGCCGTG
This sequence comes from Apaloderma vittatum, assembly GCF_000703405.1. NCBI lineage: Eukaryota > Metazoa > Chordata > Aves > Trogoniformes > Trogonidae > Apaloderma > Apaloderma vittatum. Next base: position 18,735 of record NW_009725784.1, read on the forward strand.
TCCTGGTTCTTCTGCTTTTCATCAGTATCCCTTCGTAATTCATTTTCTTTATTTGCTGTAGTCTTGTGGAAGGGATCTAACGGAAGCCCTGCAGCTGCCACCTTCCGCTCTGGCTGCGGCTCCTTTGCAGACACGCTCCTGTTGCTTCCAACTTCTGGCTTACACAGAATTCTCGGCAACGTTTTGTCTTTCTCTCTCTTGGCTGCCTGTGCCTTGGCAGAGGATGATGCGGTGTCGACAGCAAATGAAGTATTTTCGTTTCTTTCTTTTTGGGATAAACTCTTAGGAGTCTGGATCTGGGTGTTTCCTCCTGGAGTGGGTAGGATGTTATCGAAGCAAAGCACTCTCCTGTGACTTTCACCTTGCCTTGAGTTGGAGCTTGTGCTCTCTACTGGCAGAGCAGGCAAGTTCTCCTCCACTTTCCTTCCTGGTTCTGCGGTGATAAGCTTGTCCGCATTTCCAGTCCTGAAAATGAGATGCAAACATTTCAGGAGCAGACTGGTTCATACTAGGCAAGTTCCTTTCAGCTGGCTGGAAGTTGCCACCTGTCCCTCAAAACACCTTTTCAAAGATTTTTCTAAATCTAAGTATTTTATCAACACTCAAAAACCAAGACTAAGGCATCATAACCACAGAAAGCTCAGGTAAGTCCAAAAAGGATGACAAAAAATGTCTGTACAAAAGTACAAAAGAACAATTACATAGACTGGGGCTCCTCAGCCTGGAAAGAGAGATCAGTGGAGGGAAATGCAACAGAGCTCCGGGAAAAAAGCCAACAAAAAGGACGCTATTTGCTGCATCTTTCAGCAGAAGAACTAGGGCCATCAAATAAAACTAGTATCAGGTTCAAAACAAAACCAAGAGGAGGTTTGGCTTGTAATTAAGCCTGGGAACTTTTTTTACCCTGGGATATTTGCGGATGCTGGTAGTTTACTTGAGTTCAAAAAGAAATCTGAGTGCATGCATGACAGGACAGTCCATCCCAGAACACTGACTGCGGCTCTGCAAGTCCTTGGAACTGAAAGTGCTGAGAGGCTGCCAGAATATTCTGGGTGGTATCATCAAGCCTTGTGCTCTGCATCCGCTGGAGGTGATGGGACACAGAGCGAGGCAGAAAGCTGTTGCTGGGCATCTGGATGAGAATGTACAAACTCCCCAGGGCTTAGTCTCCTGACAACCAGCCACAGCAGCCTGAAAAAGTCATCACTACACCACAGCCACGTCAGAAGAAAAATATTTCAGTTTTGCCAGCTCGTACCACTGCCAGGTCTGTGCCCTCTTCCTGGCTTACACCAGAAGCTTCTGCATTTTCCTCTACGCTAGTTAAGACTCTCCCTATGCAGAGAAGCCTTTAAGAGGAGAAGCCCAGTTAACTTTGGGACAGTAAAGAAGGTGGGAGTGGCAACAGTTTGTTTTATTTCCATGAAATTTGAGATGAGACGGAGGGTTAAGAGGAGAAATGAGAAATCAGACCCCTTTACAGGGATATTTTGTTCTCTCTGCTCTGCAAAACATATGTCTGGAGATCGACTGAAATTAACAGAAAGCTGAATTATCAAAGTAATATTATCCAAAATCTTGCTTCTGTGGCTTTTTAAAAATCACTAATTTTTGCATGCGTGTATACTGTATACCTTGGAGTATGGTGTTTTGATGTTTTGTTTTTAGTAAGTTGACTCTATTGTTCCTGTGTCCTCCATTTCTCCAAACTTTTAATTGGGTTCCGAACAGGTAGATTTTTTTTTTTGAAGGATGTTTTATCTTTTACAATAAAAGAACATTTCACATCTAATATTTAAACTGAACTTCTTATCTCTTCCCACACTCTTTTCCTCATTCCAACATCCTTTTATTTCATAAAGTCCACTAATGATCAGGAGAGTGACTCCTGAAGCCTTGCTCTCTTCTCTCTCGCTTGGCCTACAGAAAACTAGTATCTATCCCAATTAGCAATTAAATGAGATTCATCAATACAAAGCTAATATGCAGCTCCCCTCACTGTCTCTCCTTTGACTTTTCACTTTATAAACAACCAGGCAGTGATCTAATCCGCACAGCTGAAAACCAGATGCAGAACCCAATCTAATGAGCTGTACTGGATCTGGGCCACAGAGTGGTAAAGGCTATGAGGCAGCACTACAAAACCACAGGTCCCACTCCTCTGAAAATTAAAAAAATAAAAAGTTTTAATCATTAAAATCTCCCAGGCAATTTCTCCTAGCCTGAACTGGCTCAAACAATTTTTATTTGACACGAGACAAGAGAGAATAAACACAAAACCATGGAAAGTTAACATAGGAACAGTAACAGCAAAATTCTAGCACTGGCTGCACCAACACTGGCACGCTGTACTAGCAGGCACGCAGGAGGAAATAAAGAGTACTACTAGTACTACTACTAAGTACTTACTTACTAGTAAGGCTTAGGCCTCTGTAAAAGAAAGCTGCTCTCCTCTCCACTAATACTGTAAAAAGAAATTCAGGACAGGAAAAAGAAAGCAAGCACTACTGACCTTTGTGCTCGAGAATTTGTAGGGTTCAAAGGCTCGGCCACACTTGGTACCAGTTTTCCTGAACAACAGATCAAGTAGTAATAAATTAAATTATTCCAAGTAAATAATCTCACGGTCAAGTACAATGACATTTCGCCTGGCAGAGAAGCAATAATGAAGAATCCAGCAACAAAACTTTAAACTTAAAAATTACCAAAAAATTGCAAAGATTAATAGATTAGTGAAGGTCTCCAGCTAAGTATAAACAAGACGGCTGCTGTCTACACTTACACAATACAAAGGCCTGGCAAGACAGAAAACCAGCTATGCTGGACTTAGAAACGCACAGCAGGCATTTCCAAGTAAAAGGAAAATAACCACAGAGAACATTCAGTTATCCATCAGCAAAACAGAAGGCAGATTGACTATATAATCCTAGCTTTTCTCTCAATTTAAAACTGTCCTTATAAGTCAATTTACTTTTAATTATTTTTCTTTACCTCCTCTCAACACTGAGAAGTTGACGTAGCACCAGTCTGGTTCCAGTTAACTATTTAAAGCAACAAGGTCTCAATGAAATGAATATACTGAAGTGTACACCTCACATGGCAAAGAGAAAACACAAATGTACAAATGTGCAACACTACTATTAAACATTTCCCTCAATAAATGTCTACAGTTGTTGACTCTTCTAGTAACTTCTTTGTTACTACATGGTTTGGTTTCAATGGCAACAGTAAACTGTGCTTAAAACCAACAAGATAGAAAATAATCAGAAATATAAAGAAAAATAAACTTTTAAGACTGCATTAGAGCCTCGAAACATCACATTTGGGAAGGAAGCTTGATCCCAAATTTGGAATTATTTTATATGCTGGAATTATTTTATATGCTGGGAGTTCTCTGTAAACTGAGCAGATACAGCTACTAACTGCAGGTACAGGCTTCTCTCAGACCCACTCCAGCACTTACCTGGCAGAGAAGCATCAGTATTTATAAAACTTTATTACACAGAACTGACACGTCTTTATAATTCCCATTTTTCTTATGCCCTTCTAAAGAAGATAAGGTGGGTACCTGTATTAGTCTTGTTTCTTGCTCCAGGAACCTTTTGTGATTTGGGAGGGATGGGAAGTTTTGGGACACTTCTGTTGCACACTGGATTAGCCACAGGCATATGCAGAACCTTGAAAGAATCAAAATATTCCGTTACAATTTACCAGAAGACTATTTATGACTTCAGCTTTAATTCGAAAGGCTTTACCAGTGATGCGCTACCTGGCGGGCAGGTGCTGGGAACGTATTTCCATTTTGTCCGACCACAGAGAGAGGTATCATTCCCACCATTCCTTGCAAAACAGGTTGCACTGGAGATGTAATTATAATGGCAGAACCTAAAAAATATATAAGTGAAATTGTACGGAAACTAAAACGTTTCAGGGAACAGAAGTGCGTTAAGACAGGATTTCTTAAAATGACACATGGTCAACCCTGTGGCAAGAAAAGCTCCGTCGTTTTAGAAAAAACTCTGCTGTCTCTACACTGACATCACTGCTAGAAAACAGGGTACCAGTGTTATTTTTAGTTTATATTGAATTCTTTAGTTAAAGTCTGTTGTCCCTTTTAAGAAATGGCTCAAAATTAGGTCTGAAGCATCACAAACCTACAGTAAGGCACGAACTTTGAATTAAAGTGATTTATAAAAAACAGTAAAAGTCCTATCAAGTAGCTCATTTTGGTGCTTAGTAAAAACAAACTGCTATATGCATCCTATTTTCTGCAATTAGCATGCTCAAAAGCCATTAGGAGAATTATTTTTTTTTTAATTCCAGTGCACTCATAACACTTTCCCTTTAACAAGCGGACAACAAAGCTGGGAAAGGCCAACTTTGTCTGTATGGTGATATCTAATGTGTGTTCCTGGCTGGTAAGAGGTGTTGTAACGTAGCACAGAAAAATTCTAGTTAATTAATGGGTTTGAGCAGGTAAAAAAACCCAGAAAATTAAGCACAGTAAGACTAATTTGCAATTTTTAAGCTAAAGTTTCCTATTTAATTACTTAAATCACTGGTAAAACAGTTGCTTTCAAACAGTTATTCTAAAAGGTTGTAAGAATGCTGGGCAGCTAGGCATAAGGGAATTATAAAACAGGGCAACTATTGCAGCACATTAATTGAAAAAGTGGAAGAAAAATTTCAGAAAGGAAAGGAAAAAAAAAACCAAACAAATCTATTCCACAGTTCTTCAGTTATGTGAGCATTACCAGGAAAAATATCAAATGAAGAAAAGTGGGCAGACTTCTACTTCTCTATGAAAATTAAAAAATGAATCTAACAGTTGTATAAAGAAACCTAATGACAGAAAAGGCCGGAACTCTTGAGATCCTGCACGTACCATTGCACTGGCCTCTGACCACAACAGAATGACCACACACAGGAATTCAAGGATAACTCGCAACAAGCAGTTAGTGTCAGAAAGAAATCTAAATGTGTTTATGGCTCGTTTATAGTTAACATTTAAAAAAGCACTTCTATTGTTTATTATTGTAGTGATAAAAATACCTGTACCGGAAGAGATTTTCTATTGTAGAAGAAAATAATGTTACGCTTTCATATTTGTCTTAATGTAGAACAGGCTTTAAGAAAACGAAGCATAAAAAAACAAGGAAGTAATTTGGGAAGGACTATCTACACGTAGGCAGTTAGCTAAACTAAACATGGCTACCTATAACACAGAGCATTCTATTTCTTAACAGGAATCTTATTAAAACAAAATTTAAAAAAAATGCTTTATTTAGCCAAAGCAATGGAATCTTTCCTAGTGTAAGCCAAAATATGCTTCCTAAATTTATCACTGCTAAAATTATATAATTTAAGCTTCTGAAATATAAGGCTTTTTTTTTTATTTTCCCAGACCAGCCCAGTCAATGACTCTTCATAGCTTTTATTCATTTTTAATACCAACTCCTACACTCAAAACCAGGCTAGTTTTCAAGGGGCGGATAGAGCAGCACTTAAAAATTGTTTACTTTGAATGAACTTACAAGAATAAAAATATTTTCAACCACTTTCTAATAATATTACCTTGTGAGAAGTTTGGGGAGATGGTCTGGTTGGCTGCAAATGTATTGCTGGATCTTGGGGGAGTCCGTAACTGTTGCATGGCTGGAGCTTGGGCAGCGAGCGGCACAGAGCTGCCGGGGAGCACAACTACGTTGGACGGTGTCACAGCTGTACCCAGGGCAGCTGGATCAGTCACACAGGTGGCTATGTAAAGGTTGTTTGAATTCCCAAAAGCTGTGCTCGTTGCTGGCATCAACTGTATAAACCCCCCTTCCTTGGAAAGATTAGATGTACCTGCAACCGAAAGAACAGCGCAGTCTTCGTTCGGAGTGTTAACCGAGCTGACCACAGGATCCTTGGGTCTAAGCACAAGGAGATTCTGTTCTGTCAGTGCCGAATCCACACTTTTTTCCGTGTCTTCTGAAGCCAGACATTTGGTCAGGCCTGTAGTTTTGGTTGGAGACTTGGCTGGAGAAGACAATATTATAGTCGGTAAATTTTCTCCTGTGATGCTGGAAACAGCACTGTTTAACTCCGCATCTGACGAAATAAAGGGATCATCGCTGATGATGATCTTGAGGGACATTATGTTAGAAGGATCAACATCCATTGGTTGACTACTAGAAGATACACCACCTATACTTCTGCCCTCAGCACCTGACTCATCTGTTGAGGGTGCAGTTTCTGGGAGAGGAGAGTGGTGTATTTCAGATGTGGCAAGATTATTCTCAGTGGATACTACAGAAATTTCTGTACATGCATCATCACCAGAAGAGAAATACGTATTATTGGCATCTACTTTTGTAGAAGGTGAAAGTTCTTGTGTTTCCCCTTGTGTTCCCTCTGAGTTGGACAGGCCCAAAGGAAGGTTAAAATCTTTCTTAGGTGGCTTATCACATGTATGTTGATCACTGGAAGTATCAACGTCAAGCTGCAACTCTGTTTGGCCGAGATCCGAAATCTTCACCACAGGTCCTGCAGCACATTCTGACTGCGTGTTCTGTTCCTGATGGGTAAAGTGGTGGCTGGGGTTCTCCTGTAAAATACCAGGTAAGGCATCCGTATCATTTGTTACAGCCTGCTCTTTTCCCGCATCTGCTGATGGGCTAGAAATGGATGAATTGGTTTTTCTCAGCAGTACAGCGTGGCCAGGGCTCCCATCAGAAGGGTTCTCAGTAAGTGTATTTTCAGAGAGTGAAGTAACTGGTGATAAGTGATGTTTACTTCCAGAAAGTGTTTTGTTTTCACTTGCTCTAGTATCCTCTGCCAATGAAATCAAACAAATCTGTGAACTACCAGAACGAACATATTCTAAATGAGGACTACTTTGAGCGCTATGACTTAGCAGGCCTTTTTCAATTTCCATAGTTCCTGCACTTTCAGATACCAACACAGACGACTCTTTTTTATCGTAAGAATCTCCAGAGTGTTCGTTACATTTGCTATCAGAACTCTGTGTCTTGTTAGCTTCCGTTAAGCCAGGCACAGAGTCAAGAGCGATTTCAAGCTCTCCAATATGTTCAGGGGTGACAGTTTTAAGCCCTTCAGCCTGCTTCCTTGGCCTGCAATTTCCCTGCAACTGTTCATTGGCTGTATTCTTCTTAGCCGTGACATCGTCATTAACGGTGGTCTTCAAGGCACATGACACTTCTTCTAACTGAAAGCCTTTGCAGGAGAGTGACTCTCTGGAATTATCGCCTGCAAAACAGAGAATAAATTAGGTCCGTAATTATTAGAACAGGTGATCCTTTTACAGTGCTTCAGAAGCAACTTATCGGTTCAATCAGAAACTGTTTCAAGTGAAAACTCTACGGGAATTCTTACTTCCAAGCTGACTGGGAAGTATATGAAATGTACAGTTAAACACATTAAGCAATCTGGCACATCAGTTTGTACATAAATAATGAGCTGTTTGCTTACTACGCATGTTAAAGTCACTACATCAGATTTCCAGAAGCACAAAAACCATCTCAGGATAAAGACCTCTTGGTTTTATTTCTCATATACTTTAACTAAGTATCTGCTACTGCTGGTAAGAGTGGGCTAAACAGACGAAAATTACCTTTTGTCCAGAGTGAGACTCTTTTTGTGTATTAATTAACCAATACATTACTAAACAGAGAGAAAACATTAATATAGTTAGATTTAAAATATTATCTTCATGTGTTCCACTACTGCAAAGTTATCTCTGTTCTGAATGAGTAAACAGATTTGCAGATATTCTGGTTTCATTGAAGAGCTTATCAAGTACAATTTTTAAGTAGACTGATGGGCTTCTGTAGACTGAAGCTTTCTAACAGATGAGGTGTATCCAAACGTTCACGCAATGGAAATGTCAGATTGGCTATTATCATGGAAAACAGAAAGGTTTTGAAATGTACAAACTGTCCCAGAGGATTTTCATAATGAAAAGTGAACAGACAGAAAGGGATCTTAAAGAAAAAAAATCTAAATAAAACAACCTACATCTACTAGTTTCTTCTGTTCCTAAAGAACTTTCAAGTGTTTCCAGGATTGCATTTTCTACTCCACTCTGACCAGAAACACCAGCAGGTAAGTTCTTGTTTACCTTGCTCTTTCCTGTTTTCAAAAATAAAGCATGAAGAAAGATTAACTATGCCATTTTACACATGCACACGATAGCACATTTTAAATTAAGCACAGAACTTTCAAAATCAAGAAATACCATCCTAAACTCCAATAACTATTTGTCTCTATTCACTAAAAATCCAGAAATAGCATAAAAACATCCTCAAATTTTATGTGAGGATATCTCTGATCAGACAAATAGAAAAATTTTGCAGCAGCACAGAAAAACAAGTATGAACGGCCATCCTTTAGACCAGAAGAGCCCGAAATAACAGCAATAAAACCATCACTGAGCTAACCCAAAACCGTAATTTCAGCCACGAGGTAACGCCGTACTTTACAGTTGTGTACAAATGTAATCCCAACTTGAGGGATGCAAATGCCATTCAGCCCGCTTCTCTTGCGAAAGAGGCCTCCTGAATTACCTCTGCTGCTTCTAGCCATACTTAGGAAAACTCATCATTCATGATGTTTTTTGGTAAAGGTACAGTTGAGCATACTATACCCTACCATAATCAAACAGGTCAAAGAGTGCCTGAAAAGCTGGGTCTGATTCTGTCTGTTCCAGAATATCTTGTATGGCCTCTTCTGACATATGAATTTCACCCTGAGAAAAGATGAGACACAGAACTGTCAGACAGTTACTTCCAAAACTTAAAAGGAAAACAGACAAGAAGTTTTTACTTTTCAGACTGTTTTTAGTTCTACTACTTCTGCTCAGCATAGAAACTTAAAGACTCATGCTGGAAACATTTTAGCCACAAATTTAACGCCTGTTATTTCTTAAACTTCAATAGCTAATATTTTTAAAGTCCCCCAAACGTCTTTGTCAGATATTACCTCCTGCATGTGCATGTTGCAGTATCTTCCACATAATGAACAGCCATGTTTAAGAGGGACTAAATCTCAGGCTACGCTGGAAGCTTTTGCCAATGGTGTGGATGTCGTGAGCCTGCACGAGCCAAGTAAGGGTAAAAACCTCACCAAATTAACCCTCATTTCTGGGGTTTGCACATTATCTAGATGACAATACCAAGCAAATGGAAGTTTTACTTCATTTACCCATTACATATTCTATAAAGTAACTTGCAACTACTTCTCCACAGAAGGCTGTCAGAAGGCACGCCTACATAGGGCACGGCTCTTAAGGTTCCCGTAACTTGTTTGGTAGCAGCCCCAATGTCTTGGTCCGAGGTAAACCAGAACCAATCCTGCTCAGTGATTTGATTTTTCAGCTTAATCTCTTGCAAGAGGCTGCACTTTGTGAAGTTAACAGCGTGTTTTTGCAGACAGTGTCTGCTGACAGAAGTGATACCGCTTGGTGTTTATAGTTACTACCAAGGACTGGTCTGCAGAAAGGCTCTTGCTTATATTTGCTCCTACAAAGGCCAAGGTCACTGCAGGAGCTTGCATAACACATTGCAGGTGTCGGTAAGTAAAAGGGTCGATTGACTCCCAGGAAGTCAGTCAGCAAGGCACTCAGTTCATACGCAAACGTGCCACTGAAAAGTTTCTCCTAATTTCCTGGACTCTATGACTTTTGATATGATGGTTGTTCAGGGCAGACAGCCCATGTGATATGTCTGGTTATTTTGTCTCAGCTGCTCTAACTAAACCAAGAAGCTGCTTTCATTTTGTTCTGCTCAGAAAAACGGAATACAGCTTTGCAGCTCCGTATTTTGACAAAAAAATGGCCTAAAAATTACCAAGTGACAGAAGAATAGCTTTTAAGGAACAAAGACATCTTTACTTCATACACAGGCACCTGCCTCTGCTTGGAGGCAACCTCACATACAGAATCATAGAATCGTTTCTGTTGGAAAAGACCTTTAAGACCATCAATTCCAACCGTTATCAGATAGTAGCCAAGAGGTTCCACATAATTTCCGTAACAGATCACTCTCATGTGCCTGGCCTTCAAAAACGTAAACAGGACAATCCACGCCTACCTGAAGTCCAAGGATTTCATCAATGGAAGTCTCCTGCTCTGTAGGACCACTGTCTGTCTGTTTAGGGGCCTGAACGACATTGCCGTCACTGGAACACATTAGTTGTTAGCTCAGAACTCAAAAAATAAATCACGTAACAACACACATGAAGTTTAGAGGTTCCTTTTATTACCTGCCCAGGATTTTGTTAATGTTCTCAGCAAGCTTCTCCTGAAGAGATTTGTCGCTCAAAATTTTTTCTCTGGCATTTTCAATTACTAGTTGCTGGAAAACAAAATTTTAAAGAGGTCAGGTTTCTATTTTTATCATCACTAGTACAAAAGCTTGAATTTCCAACTTACTGGTAAAAAAAATAAATCCAAAACCGAATCACAATCATTTCAACACCGCGAATGCTCTTTATAACAGAGAGAAAGCCAATCTGTGATTGCATGACATTGCTACGAAAATCATCTCAAAACACTCTTGCATTTCTACTCTCCTCATTCTGCTTTGTTTTCCATTCTCAAAAACTTACTATATTTTGACAGCTTACAGGTGTCTTAGCAAAGCAAATAAATCAAGGAAAAAGCCACCTCTACACAGCTACACCATTCTCACTCGTTTAGTACACAGAAGAGCTAGTTCACATACAAAAAAAAAAATATATCTTCTAAAGTTAATTTCTGTAAAACCCCCAAACCCAACATGTAACAGACTAGTTCTCCTTAGTCTGAATTTGTTTCTTAAATGTAAGTATCTTCCATTAGTATATACTCACTGGGAAGTTACCATCTATGAGTTCTTCAAGTGGCTCACTCTCTTTTTCTGTTACTGCTTCATCAGGGTCTTGAGAGTTTCTAGTTGCTGAAAGAGGTCCCAATGCCACAATGTTTTTCCTCTTCTGAGATTCACTGAAACATTCCAGGAAATTTATGATATAGTTTGTGAGAAGGTAGGAAACAACTGACTTAACAGTCAGTAAATCAAGTGTTTCTCTTCCTCCTTAGAAAACCAAAGATTTTAATCAACAGAAAACGAACTACACACTGGAAATATAATAAAAGCTGATACCCATTTCATTACGTGACACGCAAGTATTGTGTCTGACTGCTTGGAATTTACAAATAAATATACAGACAAGGGCAAACTGAATTCCACGCCCACTACACAGAATTTTTCCCCCTCCAATACAGGTGACTCTAACTGGTTCTAATTGTCACTGAAGAAAAAGATTTAAGCAGCATCACTTAAGATCTCTCAAGGAGAAGCTGTTGTCAAAGAATCAAACAAATGTTAGGTTGCATAAGGATTCTGACGATGAACAGAGAATGTATACTTTTCTATGAAATCATGGCACAAGCTCTTCTGAAACCATCAATCAGCTTATACGCAAAAAAGGTATAAATTAGTAAGGATCTGGAAAATTAAGCAAAATCATCCACTGGGATTTAGCCAGGGATAAAGATGACAAATGGAACACAAAGAGACCACTCAAATAAAAAGAATAAGAAATACAAACGAGCCTAAGAATAGTTCTTCACATCACTTTTAGTGAGAATATGAAATTTTGTTGTTGACAAAATTTACTGAAGCCAATAGTTTTTCTAAGTTAAGACAAAAGACACATTTGCATCAATGCTGAGAATGTTCATAACTGATTGGGAAGAAATAGTAAATCTCAGGGTCCATTTTTTGGCTTATGTCCAACACTGGGATAACGAAGACTATGTGCAATTAAGAAGCACAAGTAGCCTCCTATGGGTCTCATGTTAAGTTCCTTGATTTTCCTTTGTGACACATCACACACTGGCCACTCCTAGAAACATTCCACAGTTTAAGAAAATGTACACTGAAGGTTAGAACGATGCATAATCTCTAAATGATCTTAAGAACAAAAAAAATCCCAACTCCCCTGCCCCCATGTGTACCTTTTTCGTCTTCCTGGAGAAAGCAAGTTTGAATGAAGCTTTCGTTCTTGTGATGCTGGAACTTGAATGTGTATAAAATCTCCGGCTTTTTAAAGGGGAGGGGGGAAAAAAAAAAAAAAAAGAGATCATGATGCCAGAACCTTTCCATGTGACAGTGCTGAAGCATTATAGAAATCTACACTTTATTTAGTATGATACGATCAGTTCCTGGGAATTCACACACAAAAAATGTGGTATTATGATGAAAAAGAAAACTATCCCTTTTAAACATACCCTGAGAAAATCATCCATTTGATGAGGATCAGTCCTATCTGCTAAAACAGGTGCTTTGGGTAAGGGTGAGAAAACAGGATGGAATAATGACAAATTAATGCACTACTGATCTCTGACCTCACATTAGCAAGCAAGTACGCAAGAGCCATTTCTGTTTTGGGCACTCCTTTAATTTTAATCACCTGAACCAGTTTGGAGAGCTAGGGGAACAAAGCATGAATTTTCTGGCACTTTTTGATGGAAAATTATTAGCCCTTGTTTTAGAAAACTTCCACCTATACCCATAGATTTTTCGCAGAAAAAAAGAGGTTTTTTTTAAAGAAAAAAAAAGTGCACAACTTACTGGTCATCTTGTTTTCTTGAGTTTGCGACTGGTGCACAAACAACGTATTCAGTCTTGTCTGTGACACGCTTTGATTTATTGCCGGCCTGTGAATAACTTGCGGAGACACAACAGAGGAGGAATTCTGTGGCCCTGACTGATGGGCTACTGACAACAATCCTGAGTTTGCAGGATCTGATTGCTGAAGCATTCTCTGTCTTTTCATTTCCACAATTCCACTTCTTGTACGTACTGGAGGTAATAAAGACAAGATGAAAACACATTATAAAGGAATTTTAAAAGGTTGCTGAGATCTAATTAAGGCTACTCCAATGAAACATTTTCGTGCTTCAGCAAGTAATTCCTGAAACTCACGAAGTAAGCAATACCCATCTTTGCCTTCCGTGTTACAGGTCTAAGCCGAAATTACTGAAGAAATACAGCCAACCTACACAGACATTGTAACCACACTTGTATCATTGCTTAAATATTTGCAGGAGTAAATCATACCAAAACAATAGTTAACTGCATCACATACCACTCGTATGATTGTCCTTAAGTGAAATAGCCAAAGTGACATAAGTCTGTGTTTATTTATAAGACTACATCCAACAAATTTAAACAACAGAACACCATGTGATCCAGTGAATTTCTGATCACCCAAGAACAATCACCACCTATATTTCACATTCTCTTTTCTCACACAGGTTACTCAGTAGACGTACTAGAGAGAGAGAAGAATATTTTAAAGTAAAATAACTTTTCTTTTTCAAGAGTTCATTTGCTAGTTTTTGTAATGAAAGAAACAATTCTAGATAGAACAAGGAACTCTTCATATTTTGCTCAGATACATAATTGTATGCATAAAAGAATCTGTATTCATCAAAATTAATTGTTTCAAGATTGTAATACATCTTTATATTCCTCTTCCCCAAAAATGAAACCGCATCATAATTAGTCTGGTTATGTTTTCAGTTCCTCTGTGAACCACAAATTAAGTGAACTGCTTCTGGACTGAGGCAGCAGTCTTTAAACCTTTTACCCATGCAAACTTCTAAAAAGTTTTCAGCAGAGAAGAAAATGCTATATGGATAATTTAAGCCCCTTGCAAAAAGCTTAGCTTTTCTTATTTATTTCTTGATATTTACAGTAATCCACAGACTGCACTGAACAACCCACATGCTGAAAAAAAAACACTGCAGAAGACATTTGACAACATTTTAAGAGTAAGGATGCAGTACTGACTGCTGCAGCACTTCCCCGGTTTTGCCCAAACAGATACTTTGAACATAAAGCTTACTGATCCCAAGGAATTGGTTCAGTTACTTACTCCTTTGATTAGCAGAAAAGCCTGTGGAACTCTGCATGCTCCTGAAAAATAAAGCAGGTGACGTTAATAAAAAGAACACAATGAAAACAGGCGGCTACACGATGGTACCTATCATATGGCTAATGTCAGCCTGGTCCCAACTTCCCATTACTTCAGAAAGCTTCGATCTACTGCTGGGGGCTTTTTTATCCTTTCAAACAATGGTCACAGATCCCTCAAATGAAGCTTACTATTCTTGATCAAGTAACCACAGCAGTATCAGATAGTATATTGTTTTACCACAGGAAGGCCACATACTCACACTAATGCCCTCCTTAGCTGCTAGTCCTGCCTTAAAGTCTTGAAGCGTCCACTCACCTACCAGCTCTCACACACAACTTTTTCATGATCTCTGAGCAGAAATACAGAGCAAAACCATTCTCATACAACGATAAGGGGAGCTGATCGACATAGGGAGTCACTCTAAAGAGCAAAATTTTACCTTCTTGATTTCAAAACTGTATTACCTGATCTGAGAAAGTGTATAGTCTAATTTTTTCCACAGAGATGACATCATCGCTGGAACTTCATTTGTTGTTTCTAAAATAAACCATAAAACACCCCCACATTTTAGGCACCTAAAACACATACATGTTGAGAAAAAGCAAAATGACAAGCAAAATAAATTGTTATGGGGTGTTTCAGACACAATCTAACTTCAGGCTTCTAACTGCCTTCTTAACATTCTGTTAATTAGAGAGCCCTAACTCAAATTATTTTAAGAACTCTGACTGATATGAATATACGCTCGCCATGGATACAGGTTGCAGTTTTAGAAGCCTAAATGAAACTGAGATAAAGACAATTTTCAATGGAATCTGCGCGTGGTGTTGGCTCCTGGGCAAAAAATGCTAACCTAACCTAATTCACTTCATATAGCATATTTATATTACCAAATTACTTGTGTGCTTTTAAAAACTATAATCTGGCAGACAGCCTTTTAAAAGTAATAGTTTATTCTAAGATGTCACCCAAACAGGTCAAAACATTTGGTATTTCTGAAGCATAGAACACTGAAGTACAAATGGAAGGATGTAAGCAGATAATTTATAAAGCTTTTCAAGGTGCCACGTAAAAACTCTTTTGAAGAGAGTATGTTTATGTCTTAGTTACCATTCCTATTAAAGCCAGTGTGAAGGGAAAAAAATAAATAAATTTGAAACGTTCCAAAAATGACATGTCTTAAATTACAAGTCTTAGAACAAGCACAACTAAAATATGATCGTACAACATGTATCAAACAATTGCAGGACTTGGAAATGTTGAGAAGCTCAATAACTGCTTTTAAAACCAGGTGATGCTCTAGTTCTTTTATATTCACACAAAATATTATGAAATTATTTGAATTAGTTTTAAAAACAAGAGAAGAAATGTTTCCCACCATAGGACTTTTCCTGGTTATTTCATCGACTCATAGAATATCTCAAGTTGGAAGGGATCCATATAGATAACCAAGACCAACTCCCTGCTCCTCGCAGGACTACCTCAAACCAACTGGCATCACTAAAAGCATCGTCCAGACACTCCCTGGGCTGTGACACATTGGTGCCGTGATCACTTCTCTGGGGAGCCTGTTCCAGCAACTGATCACCCCTCCTCTGAAGAACCTTTTCCGAATGTCCTATCTCAACTTCCCCTGATGCAGCTTCGCTCCATTTCCTCGTGTCCCATCACTGGTCACCAGAGAGAGGAGATCAGCACCTCCCCTATTTACAGTATAAACACTATAATCTTACAAGCATAAACTCATGCATTTTGCACAGTTTATTATATCTTTGTGCTTGATTACATTACAAGTTCTGCTCAAATTTGAAGCGAAAATATATGCTGGCAAATCCAAGCTAAGATAATCAATTAACTGTGCTCACAAGATGCTGATCTAATTGGCTGCTGTCTGCATAATATGGAAACATTCAACTTCTACCATAGGTAGGCAATCCCTGTAACTCCATACGTATGTGGAGATTTTACCTCTTCCTCAAGTTCACAACAAATGAGTAGGAAAAATAAAATTAAATCTCATTCTGAAGGCTTACCTTTTGTTTTCATGGCTACATATTCATTAAGAATAGTCGTCAAGTTTTTTCCACACAGGGACTGAAAAAAAATATAAATACTGATCTTAGAATCTTCACTAATCACTTAAACTTCATCTGCTGTATCACATTATATTTAAGCAGAGCTTTAGAAGACTACACCATACTGACACTCAACACAAGTAACTGTACATTAAGATGCTGGTCCTGAGTTGTCTCAAACTAGGTAGAGAGCAACCTGCAGAACAAAATGCCATTGGGAACACAAAATCTAAAGTGCTTGATCCCAGTAACACCAGTAACAGCAGTTAGAGCTTCATGACTTCCACTCATGTCTGTTGTTACAGAATACAGACACAAGAGTAAGACGAAGAACAGCTGTAACAGCACGAGTTCTCATCTTGGAACACAACACGTGTTCAGATGCAAACGCAAAGAGAACTTCTGTCTAAAATAAAATTATTAAGTCGCTCAGAATTAACTTTCTTACCATATTTACCTCCTCTGTTATTTTAGGTGAAACAGAGAATGAAGATTTTAGTTACCCCTATTAATTTCTTGTAGCTTCTAGTCTTCTTTGCTAGTGGGAACTCTACAGGGTATGACAAATACAGCCCTTTATTGCAACTATTTTGAGCTGCAGTGAGAATTTTTTTTTCGTAGACACAACCATATCATCACTTTCCTAGAAAAACAGGAAAAGCTTTAAGAATCTGGAAAACCTACTTACATTTGGTTTTTTCTAATTTTTTTGCTGGCCACACCTTAGTTCTCAGTTCCTTATCCCACATGACTAACGCTTTCAAATTAAAAAAGTTTAATGGTCTGTTTTGAATAGGTGCATCAAAACCCTGGATCTCAGAAAAGATGTACACAAAATCCCAATCACATAATTAGCTAATATATTAGAAAAATTAAACAGAAAACAGGACAAAGATGCACATATAAACATTAAAAGGTTGATACATAGCAGTATCTAAAAATCCCATTTAGTATATATTAAAAATGCAAAGTATCCAATTACTCTGTAGCTATATATAGCTACACACTGTATTTATATACACCCACAGCTCCAGGTTTTACCTGGGACACAGCAGATGATACTGATCAAAGAGGAAGCTGAACTGAAAGACGGGTTTTGTCAACAAAATTTGGTAGACTTAGATGAAGCTGAAGTACTTTACCTAAATATTTAATATGTACTTGAAATGGAGCATTATCAGCTGCCATGTCTAGGATAGGAAAGTCATCTCCAATAAATTACAGGAGTAGCCCTGAGATGAACAAAACCCTTGTGACACCCTTCTGTAAATCAACCTCAAAGCTATAAAGCAGACTAAATATACAATGCTGAAAACAATTTGCATAATTTACACTTAAATGTCTTTTAGTAAGATTAAATACTAGGCACCAAATGACTGCTTATATCAAGAGATGAAAACAAAACAACAAAAAAAACCAAAATAAACCCAGGGGAACAACCTAATTAACATTCTAAGCGCATTTCAGAAGTAATCATTACACTGAGAAATCTCAGTTTTCTTTTCCATGGATGCAAGGCAGTTTAACTCTGCTTTGCAAATACAAACTCACCAGCAAGCAGGCTGGAATAAAACCATCCTCTGTGCAGTGCTCTGCATATTCTTTCAGATCTGAGCTTTCCAAAATAAATTCACGGCAGGTAGCTAGAAGCTTTTCCTGTTGTAAATATCCTGCAACAAACAAGATGGAAAATCCTGCTATTTCATTCATTACTGCTGCTCAATGGCTATTGAAGCACTAACGTAACCAGCTACATACACTGTTGAAATAATCAAGAACTGTAGATTAGACAAGGGAAGTGACATTGTTTTGAAAGAACATGTATCTTGCAAAATATTTAATAGTCAAAACCAGCAAGAGTACAACAAATACTATTGATATTACACTGTATTTACAAACTATTCAAGACTAGAAGTGAGGTAATATGAAAAATTTCCAAATTACCTTTACTGCACTCACAGTACTGCATAGACAAGAAAAATTTTGGCTGACAAACTAACTCTCATACGGGCCAAACAATCCAGTTTGATAGTTAAATGGAATTCTACAATACTTTGTTAAGAAAATGCATTGCTACATAAGAATAACTCCATGTATCCTCCCGTTTCAAAATGAGCGAAACCTGTGCAGCTGTTAGAATACTGTTTAACATTTATTTTTAAAATGACACAGTACAAAAATTAATAACAGAAAAAGGTTTCCCCCCCACTTGCAGTAATTTTTATTTCAAATGGATGTATTAGCCGCAACTTCTCCCCTGTACGCACCCCAAGACCCAGTAGTTACTTTAATGGGAAATACACTGAAAAAGTTTACTTTTTCAAAATTCCATTCCTCAGTAAATATGTTCCACTTTAATCACACTTTTTAAGTTCTGCTTTAATCTTCAGTAGTCTAAACATTAAAAGGTAGGCACAGACCAATCTGAACGAAGGATTCTACAATAAAGAACCACAGAAGAAAACCCCTTGCCTTTCTTGCCTGTAGCAGAACTGAACACGTTACGTTTTAAAGAAAGGATACACGCCTAATTATACAATGCAGGTTACACATATATTAGTGTGTCTGTTTCAACGGAACCCCAAAACGGTCTACCTCCATTCAGCAACACCTATAGAAAAATACAGCCTTTAAGGCTGCACAAAGACAAATATCTTTGAGCAGATCTGAGCGTAGCTAGAAAAAGAGATCATTTTTTCAGACACAAAAGCCCTTGTTCAGGTCGTCAACCAATAAGAAAAATGGAAAGTTCAACACAGTTGAGCAACAACCACTGTGAATTTAATCACAGTGTGGGAGCTGGCCTATCTGACCGAAAACATGAGCGGTACCTTTGGAAAGGAAAGGGCTGTCCTATTTAATTTTTCAAATACATTTTGCTAGAAAACCCTCAGGCCACAAATTGTTGGCAGCTGAAAGTGTATTTTAGGAAATATAATTCTGTGCCACTCTTACTCCTACCCACTACACCATCCGCTGTCGGCCAGGATGGAAGGTTGGGCATTAGGCCGGGGAGAGCTTTGACCTGTGCTGTTCTTACAGTCAAACTCATCTGGACACGTATGTAAAAAGTTGCAATTTTTCTTGCTTGAACCTACTACTACAGTATTGCAAGGGATGACTGAATGCTTGCATACAGGCACATTCAGCACATACACCCATCTCCAGCAAAATAAAGCATTCCAAAGTTTAAAAATGCCTGAATTAAGACCTTCTGTGCAACTTAATTGAACTGCTTGTGCACAGACTGTATAATGATGTAACTGTACACAATCTTTAATGTCAATGAAACCAAATTAAAGGCAGAAAAGGTACAGTACCTTCTGACCTAGGAATGATTTTGTTTTATCCCAAGAAATTTAAAGACACGTCAAACTCATAGTACAGCTCACTCTTACATTAATTACCAAAAAGGTAGATTTTCTGATGTATTTTTCTAGGGGCGAGCTCATCATTTTAGTTTTGTTTCTTAGACCAGTATTCATCAACCTTCATAGCACCAAAAAAACTTTTGTAGAGGGGAAAAAAAACCCAAAAAGATTAAAACAAAAAAAGATGGAAGAGCTGCACTGGGAAGCCTGTTTATCCGACCAAATTCAGAGACGTCTCATGAAAGAGGAATGCCTACTGGAAAACAGAAATAGCTACAAGGAATATCCTGTTTGATAATCTTACGTTGCTCAGAAGTTTTCTGGGTGTGGTGCACACACTGTGCCACAGGACATGAGAAAGGATGGATTGTCCCTAGTACACATGATGCTGCCAAGACTGTACACTGTGTTTTCAAGTCTCCAGCAAGCACTTGAGATAAGCTTTCTACCAAGAAACATTTGCAACTTAACACCTTTTTTTCCAGAAAAGTACAGTGAGAGAGCTCCCTTGAACGATTTAAAATCCTCTTTTACAATGTAAAGAGCTTCTAAAAATCCCCTATTACTTCAAAATAATAAAAACACTTCATGTCTTACTAGCCTTGTTCCTCAAGACAATAGTAAGAAGCATTTCAACTAGTACTTAAACATATATTAGAAGGAACACTAAAGAAAAGATTCTGCCTTAATGCCTTTGAATTAAAAAAATAAATAAATTGTGGACAACTGAAAAGTGAATTTCAGAATTTGAGCTGCTGGGAAATCTTGGCAACCTGTACTACCAGGTGCTTACGTAGGGGACTTAAATCCGTCGGTCATATTTTTGATGTCTATCTGTTTGTTCTTACTTTTGGCAGTATCCAAATAGTCCAAAGCATAAAAGTTATTTTAAAAGAAATCACTGTGGTAAACACGCTTACCCTGCGCTTTCCAGGGACCCAACGCAAACCCCAGCTCCCGGCACGGCCTCACGGCTCACAGACACGGGGAGGGGAAGAAAAACCACCTGAACCTCAACCTACTCTTCTCTGCTGTTCTGCATCGCTCCAGTACCAGTCCTTGAACCCGACGCTTTATCAGACACCAGGCGGGCAGCAGAGACCACCACGTTCTCCTCAACTCGCCGAGAACTCGA
>NW_009725785.1:0-599 GCF_000703405.1 Apaloderma vittatum
AGTGGAAAACTGGGTACTGTGACCCTGAAACAAAGAAGAAAATCAGGTTATGTGCTGCAAAGGACTCTGCAGTCGCAACGGCAGCATCCAACGCTGAGGAAGAAAGGAAAAGTATAATTTCACCACAGAGAATGGAGACTAAGATTTTATACAAAATTTCCAAACGTATGACTTGAATGCTATACTGGGGAATGCTATAGGGGAAGTCCTTAATATAGAGAAAATATGGCATGAGACGGCATGTAGGAAAGGCTCCTGTGTGTCTTCTATTTTCTGTGCACGGTGTATGAAGCACTCACCTTTCCCACATGTAGCAGTGCAGGTTTTTCCAGTCTGTTTCCAGTTGTATTCTCGGTTGTGTCTTGGTGGATGTACAACAGGCACCTGGTTTTCCGGCTGATGAGAAGTAAATCTTCCTGGCTGAATAACTGGAAATGTTCCAGCTGACTGTCCAGTGAGAGAGTCAGCCTCCCTATGCAAATACTCATCCTCTTGATTTGTACTTTATGGCATTCCTAACTGACCATTCAAGGGCTCCCCTGACGATGGACAAAACAGAAAAAAAAAGAAAAAAAAGAAAAAAAAGAGCCTCACTTGCA
>NW_009725786.1:0-12462 GCF_000703405.1 Apaloderma vittatum
GACAATTCTATGATTCTATGATTCCCCTTGTCCTCTTTATTTTGCTTCTGGCACAGCCTTTCATGATGTAATAAAAACGTTCCTTTGGTATCTAAAGGTATCGTATCAATGAGACTATTATTACCTATAACTTGAATAGCTGGTCTGTAAACCTCTAAAGTAGAAAAGAAAATAAGTTTCTTCTACAAATAACTTGTTAAGCCACACCCATAAGTATTCAGGCAGCTGGCTTGGAGCCCAGGTACCACTTAAGTGATCCTGGGTTGGGCATAGGCAGATTTTAAATAATGCGCATACCATGTCCTGGCATGTCAAGTTCCCACTGTGCTCTGCGGGCACACTTCATTGTGCTGTAGGTTAGACAAGCCCAAAATCTTCTCCAAACACACCTGCTGGCCATCCTCACAAACCACTAAGCAGCTGGCTTGGGGCATGATGCCTGATTGCAGTCTCCAGCAGTGTTCTCTCAGAGGTGGGGACAGGGTATATAATTGACTACCATGAGATAATTAAACAAGGAGGGTTGGGAGGATTCTCCCTGTGATGCTTGTTGAGTTTCTGCACTGAAGCACACCACCACTGTGATAAAAAATTGGAGTCCAGAGGAGTAGTTAGAACAAGTCGTGCATCCCTCAAGCCTAGACTTGTTGCAAACCTTCAGCAGTCGCTCTTTTTCAGTTCTGGAAGCTTTACTGACCGTCCGAGCACAAGGTTAACCATCGGCACACAAAAGCTTGAAAACAGTAATCCTGAATCTGATTTATGCACATTGTAGAGGAAGGAGACCTTAAATTGAGACCCAGATTAAAGAATGTTATTATTTGGATTGTTTAGTCTTTATCGACTGAAGTAACTCAACATGGTTGCACAGGCAACATCAAGGCTTCAAAGCTAACTGAAAAATGACCTTGGTAGTGCAAATTTAATTGTGAGGTATTTATCTTATATACCTTGGGCATTATAATGACTTCATATTCTGATAGAAACTTTTAAGTATATGTTTCCTCTATTTGGTATCTGCTATGTGCTGTGAAACTTTCTAAGACTCTCAATTTCTGTGCCTTTTACAACTAAAACTAATAATAATCTAAGCTTAGGTTTAAAAAATATTTTTATTTTCAAAAGAGGGTGTAAAGAAGTAAAGCAGAAATTTCAATCCTATTTTTATCTGATGTTGACCAGTTACAAAGCTGGACAACAATTTGTGTTTCTTCCCAACAAAAAAAGGTTTTTTTGCAATAAAAGAAAGACAAAAATTAATCACTTGGAAAACACTTTTTGTTTGTTTTGGTCCTTTTTTAAAAATAAAACCAGATTTATTTATACTTCTCAGGCAAGGTGAAACAGGTTTTATTGACCACAAGTCCATTTCTTCTCTAATAACACACTTTTCACTGAAGTTCACGTTTCTCTGGAGTTCATCAGAATTTTCATAAGACCTTATATTCCTAATACAGATTTCAGCTTTAATTTATCTTCAAAGGCAAATATTCTCCACTTCCCTTAAAACCTCTTACACAGATCTGTCAGCATAAAAAGATTCAGTGAAACAAGATTAGTGACACACTATTAATACAATGTACAACTATCTCACTTTTAAGATTCTATTTATTCACTGTTGGGTAGCATGTTCAAAATTATAAAATTGATGGGGTTTAATGACATTTGAGAGTCATGTTTTAACTCTGCATTACCTTTCTTACGGAGAACATATAACAGTTTGCAAAATGTAGCTCGGCTTGCTCTCTAATGATATTTTCAGAATGAGATTAATTTGTTTGCATGTGCAACATTGTACAAATCTAGAATAAAAATCAAGGTTTAAGTAGAAAAAGGGGTTGAAAATTGAAGGCAGATGGAATGTGACTTCATTTCCTGGTTAAAAATTAAATCTGTTAATGCTACAGCTTGTTCATCCGGTGGTGGCTTTTGCTGGCTACAAGGTTGGAGGAACTTTTTATTTATAGCAATGTTGTTTACTCTTGCTTTAAAAGCCTAAAATTGTAAACAATGCAGCTTCTAAGAATAGGGGTGGGAAAAGTTCTAATGATAAGCTGACAGAAGCCTGTGAAATTTAGCTTCATCAGATGGTGGCTCAGGGCTGATGACAAGGGAGGAGGCAGTTTCCTGGAAGTAGAGAGTACAACCTCAGAGAAAAAGTAGGTGCAAGTCAGATGGTATAAGTCTACAAGGCAAGGTATAAAACTATGTAATGGTCACTAGTGGGATAATCTGCTTTTCACAAATTAATCTTTTGGCACTAGAGAACTGTTTAACTCCTGAATGCCCAATGTCTTTCAAGATTTCAAAGGATTTCATAGTATCGTCAAATCATAGAGTACTTTATTATTATACTCTTCATACCACTTTCATCCTTTTAAATTCCTGGCTTCAGTGACACCCTCTAACAATGATTTCCACAATTTCTTAGTATGAAGATGTTGCCTTTCATTGCTTGTATTTCGCTGCTTTTAATTTCGTTGTTTATCTTATTCATAGAATCACAGAATGTGTTGGGCTGAAAGGCACCTTTAAAGGCCATCTAGTCCAAACTTCCCGCAGTGAGCAGGGACATCTTCAACTAGATCAGGTTGCTCAGAGCCCCATCAAGCCTGACCTTGAATGTTTCCAGGGATGGAGCCTCCACCACCTCTCTGGGCAACTTGTTCCAGTGTTTCTCCATCCTCATAGTAAAGAACTTCTTCCTAATTTCTCATCTGAATCTACCCTGCTCTAGTTTAAAACCATTGCCCCTCATCCTGTTGCTACACACTCTTGTAACCAGCCCCTCCCCAGCTTTCCTGTAGCCCCCTTCAAGTACTGGAAGGCCACTATAAGGTCCCCTCAGAGCCTTCTCTTCTCCAGGCTGAGTAACCCCAACTTCCTCAGCCTGTCTCTGTAGAAGAGGTGCTCCCTCTGTGATCATTTTTTGTGGCCCTCCTCTGGACCCATTCCAACAAGTCCACGTTCTTCTTGTGTTGAGGGCTCCAGAGCTGGACACAGCACTGCAGGTGGGGTCTCACCAGAGCAGAGCAGAGGGGCAGAATCACCTCCCTTGATCTGCTGCCCATGCTTCTTTCGTTGCAGCCCAGGATGTGATTGGACTTCTGGGCTGCAAGCACACATTGTTTGCTCCTGTAACTTCTGTTGTAAGACAGGGGAGATGAAAGATTTCTTCTCTCTGTCTTACTGGAACCATATGCATTAAAAATAATTTCTCTGATTAGGTGTTTTTATAAAACTGTACTGTAACTAACTTCTCACATGCATTTCTCAGCTCTCCTTTTTAATTTTGTATTCTTTGTATTTTAGTTTATTGGTTCTATTTCCTGATGCTTGTTTGATTACTTCTGCAATCTGTAAGACTGCAAGAACTGCCAAGCATTTTAAATTGTCTTCCTCAAAACTTCACATGAATATGAGTATATTACAGTTTGATTTAATTACCTGCATAAAAACAAATTCAAAGAGAACAGAGGGCATTTTCTTTTCTGTCATCAGTATAGCTTCAATCAGTTATTGGACTTCTGCCCACAGAAATTTGACAGACAGGAAAAATTGTACCAAGCTTGATTCAAGATGAAAAATGTTTACAGGAATTAAAAGCCCAATGACTTTTCTCAGTTTTCCTCCAATACAGAGTCAGTGGAGATATTCATGACCTAAACCAACATTTCCTGTTTATTTCTCCATCCTGGACAGTTTTACAAATTGCACACGTACAACTGTTACTACATTTCCATAAAAGCTACAGATAAAACATGATCAGAAAATACTGTAGGTATGGTATAAGATATACTGAAAGTGTGGGGAGAGATGGGTGGTTAGTCAAACATGCACTGGGTCAGATACAAACCTCCGCTTGCTTTTGTTCCCTTGTTCTCAAGAAGTTTTCAATGCAAGTTTGACAATGGTATAGGAATCTGGTTTATCTGGCCCAGCTCGTTAGCAGCACTAGAGACCTCAGTGCTCACTTTGCAAAGGCAACATCTCACATACACATACACATAAGCCTCTTTCCATCAGCCTGTGCAGTGGGAGGTTAAACCGAATGTATGTATACACAGAACTGAACTGCCCTTGCCATAGCAGGAATATGGGAAGATGGCTTTGGCATGCTGAAACTGTGTTTGGTCTGTATGTACAAGTTAATAAAGTTGCAATAAGTAAAATACAGTAAATATACTCATGTTAGAGAAGTGTCGATGAGGCTGTGTTTCACTGCTGGATGTGGATATTTCTGATCTTCTACATAGAAATGAGCAGAAAAGACAGATCGATCTTTGGGACCCAAAGCTATACACTTGTCTTCAGTAGTCTGGCTTGAAGAGGCATCCCTCTTGCTTCAGAGATAAGCAGGATGCTATCTAAGTGGTGAAGTCTTACTCTGTCCCTTTTGTAAGTTAAAAATGACCCCTGGATCCTGGAAATGTATTTTCTCCAGCCTCAACCCTGCATTACTTCATATTTGCATCTGTTACTATTGGCAAGAAAGTACCATGGCATCAGAAAAACAAGCAGTATGCTTGTTTAATTAAGGTTAAGATACACGCACTCCTGTCACACCTTTGTTTTGTTGTGTGGGCACACTTCGTGAGAACTTAAACCAAGAGATACTCCACAAAGTGCGAGAGTTGCACAGTTCATTTCAAAGCTGTCTCTATGCAACCCCTTATTAGAGAAAGTTGCTCAGAAATAATTGTTCAAACCAAGTTTTCAAAGGAAGCTAGAACAAACAGTTCTCTCCCAGATCATCCCTTGAGTAAAGTTCTCCTACAGCAAAACTGTCTGCTGAATAATACCAAGAGTTAAATAAGGTAGTTACTTCCTTGAGAAAGTGAGTGGAGGGATGATCTATGCTTGAACTAATGTCTACCTGAGTGGCATAGCTGGGGTCAAATGTGCTAAGCTATGGCATCTAAGGCTGAAGGATAAGGTGAAGCTCAGTTTCTCTTGCCAGAAAGGAGAACATTTCCCTTCCTTCTTCTCTTAGATTATGCTTCCAGGTGCAAGAATTAATGGTTTTGCTGCAGTGTAGAAATTGGTCTGAGATGGAAAGTATTAGTTGTAGGGCAAGCAGCATAAATGAATTAGAACCTGCAGTATAATCTGAAAATTTGTCCCCAATTCTGCATTAGGATTAAGAAGAAATGGGTCAATATCAAGAGTTGGGCATGGAATTATACAACCATGCTATGTGAAAGTTTCCACCATATACTAAGGTCACATTAGCTTCTTTGGGTGCCAGTTCTACACTCAGAGCTGGTATATGTCTAATTATAGAGCATGTCCTTCAGCTGCTCCTCCTCTGACTCCTTGCTTCTCACATCAGTGGAAATTTAGGGAAACTTCATTTAGGTACATTAAATCTATCTTGTTTATTCATTCCCAGTATGCATACTGATTCAGATCACTGAATTTCGACTTTCCTTCCTACTGTCAGTTTAATTTTTTATCTTCTGTGAACCATGCTGATTTTTTTTTGTAGACCCTTGATAAAAATGTTAAATAGCAGGGATCTAATTGCTGTCTTCACATACCTAGCATGTAGTTACAGAGGGCCAGGACCAGACTCTCCTCTGAGGAGCACGGTAAAAGGAGGAGAAGCAAGTGGCATAGGTGTTAGAAATTCCAACAGTCACCAGTAAAGAAAGCTTTACAGGTCAAAGCCTGGAAGGGCCAGCTGGAGATGTGCCTATACGTGCCTGGTCTCTGCCCTGCACTCCTAGGTGGCTTGCAGTCACACTTCCAGTCATATGCTGAGGTTCACGATGCCTTACGGATAAATTGCCATATGGTGGTATTTGTTTCTTTCAGTTGACTACAAAGCATTCATAGTTCAAAAGGAGGAATCTAGCACTTCGAGGTTTAAAGGTACTGTACGAGGGTCTGTCCTACACATCCATCCCATAGAGGTTTTACTTTTGGGGCTGCGTGGCTGAGGATGGCTCTGGGCTGCACCATCTTCATCCCACCACTCCCTACCACGGGCACTTGCTGAAAGAGCAGGGCTCCATCTGGGGACACAAAAAGGTAACATCAACCTAATTCAATAATCGCAGCTCTTGAGGGGTTAAAATGGAGCTCGGAGACATGCCTAGTAGTTACCTACAGATGAAATTCCTCTCCGAGCAGAAAATAAATATAGAAGAGTATTTTCCCGGAGCAAGGTCGGGGTTTAATGCAATTCTGAATTTTGGCTGCCAGGTGCAGCCTGCCAGCAGCCCACCGAGGATTCCACACCAGCACTGTCCAGCCAGGAGCCTGATGTCCAGCTCCTACACAGCTCCCCTGGGGTGCAGACTGCTCCCTCTCCAACACCAAAGCAGTGGCCAATGCACGTGAGCACTAGCTCTGAGGCTACCAGCAGGTCCCAGTAATCCCTCATGGCCCATTTGGAAACCAGCCAAGGGGCAATCTGATTTGTACCACGTAAGAATGGGTACGGATGTCTGAGGTGTGGGCACCCAGTGCTGGCAGCAGCAGGGGCGGCCTCTCCAACTGACCCCTACAAAATATTACTATTTAGTTCTGGTGACTATATAGGATTTATAAAGATAGATCTTAATAAAGATCTATAAAGATCCCATATGGTCACCAGAGATGGTAATTTATAATAAAGCCTCTATCCTGGACTCAACATTAAACCAGTGAGACCTTCCCAATGCTTTCGGTGGAATGAAACTGCCATTCCATTGACAGTGAGTGTGTTACCAAACCAAACCAAACCAGGCTGTCTAAGGAGCACAACCCTGACTGCCACTAAGCATAGCTTCTGCCTGGCTGTCAGCATGATACTGCAGGCTGATTTGTATATGAATAGGACTTACCAGAGGAAAGGCTGAAGACAAACCCAAGTCCTTCTTGGAAAATACATCAAAAGTGCCTAACATCTAAGTGCTTTGGGACATCTAAGAGTGAAATATTTCCTCAAGTTATTGTTTTCATAATTAATCTTGAGCCAGGAATTGTTGGGCCAGCAACATGAAGGGACATAGGAGAAATGGCAACAAATGTCTGTATCTCATCATCATGGAATACCCAGGTGAGAAATGCTACATCCTTAGCCAGGGTTAACCTACAGCACCGCATCACACCATGTAGTCCTGTGGTAACAGCATAAGCAAAAATGGCTGTAGATGTTATATGGAAAAGTACAAACTAGCTCGTTTAGAACACTTTTCTGTGTCTTCATCTCAAACCAGATCAAGAAGATGAATAAAAAATGACCAAAGAGAATACAAGTTCTCATCAACGATTTACTACAATATGAGGAAAGGACCCATCAGTTGGGCCAGATTTGGAGCATTGCAGGGTACGTCTGCATCAGTGGTCTGGAAGAGGAGTATGTTTTTAAAATTAATTTCTTAACTGTGCTTTGGCTGCCATCACAATGTGATCTTGGGGTGTACAAGCTAGATTCTTTCTGATTGCAACTAAATTGAAAAGAGGTGCTCCAAGAGTGCACCAAGTGCAGTTTAATTGGTATTCAGTCCACACAAGCGCTCCTGAGCTGGGCTAAAGCAACCACATCTCCAGGCACACACCATGTTGATGACACCGTTTCAGTACCAACTGTTCTTCTGTTCACATTAACCAAATGTGCCACCCTATTTACTAAAAAGCATGAACATCAGCTATTAGGCTTATCACCAATAAGTACTGGCAGACAGTCACCTGCTCTATCTTCTGTATCTTACCTCGTGGAACATTTGTTCGAAGAGCATTATGCCACAACTTCTCTCATACTCTGAAGAAAAAGTCCACTTAGCAAAGGAATTAAGATCAACAACTACAGGGTTTTCCAAACTTTTGTATTAAACCAATCTGAGGTAAAACCAAGGATTAAACTATAATGGCACTTGCCATTAGGAAGGCAGGTGACAGATAAGCCATGATAGGTCAATATAAACCTTGTATTCCTGACAATGAGGGAAAAGTATTTGTAGAGCTGAGAACTTCAGTCGCGTTGAAGCTGAGAAGATTGATGAGCTCTCAAGTGGGCAGCTCATTAATCAAATATCACATGAGTGTACTCAATGCATTCCCAGGTCAAGCAGCATTTTACTCCTCAACCCATAAGCCAACACAGGAATTAAACAATTAAACAAATTAAACAATTAAACAAATCAAACAATTAAACAAATCAAACAATTAAACAAACTGAGCACAAGTCTTTCCTTGTAAACTCTTATAATTAATACAGAACTAGAAACAACAGATATGAAACCCCAAAGCATAAGTGCTGTTAATCAAATTGATTAAAAACATTTGAAATTCCTTTGTCAAGTCAACTGCTGAAACCATAGGTTTAAAAAAGAGAGAGAGAGAGGAAAAGAAATAACATCCTGAGTTTGGCAGGTATTAGAGTTTAGATAGGAAATGTACCAGAGATCATTTACTACCTCTCCTTCACATCTCCCTCCTCTGGTTTATAAACGCAAGTAAAACGCCTTTGCATGAGGCATATGGGTTAACAAGGAATCTCTTTTGTATCAAGTATAAAGAATTTATCCTCCAAGAAAAGTAAAAATGAAGTTTGCAAGCCTCAACTTTCACTCACGACACAACAAGACTACATGACCACATAAACCCAAAAAGTTTATTTGATTAGAACAGATCCTCTAGATACAACAGTTACATCAGAAATGCTATTTGGCAGTCAATTTATTCCCTAACTCAGTAATAAAAGTGCAGCTTAGTTACAAAGGCACAATGCTGACATTTCAGACAAATCACCAATGTCCAACAGAACTAGCAAGAGAAACATCTCCCTCCTACTTTCTTTAAAAAGCATTCGTTTTGTTTGCTTACAGTGATATGAAAAGCAACAAAGGCCTGAACTGTAAGCAACCATCATACAAAAATCTGATCTGTGTCTCAAAAGTCCTCAGAAATAGCAGAACATGCTGAAGCTGCCAGTCAGAAAATCACATTTCTTTTTTTTGCTCTTCCAAAAAGTTCCCAGGAAGACAGCATACTTGCTGCCATTTCACTTGCTTAAAATTACCAGAAAAATCTCAAAAAGAACAAAGGAAAATAATAGGCTAGTAGTAAAGTGTCATAATAGAGACTTGTTCACTGAATGTTGTATGAAAGAACATGAGATATTGCCCATTGAAGCTCCTTTTGAAGACCCCTTCACCTTCTGCCTGTGCTGTAACTGAGTATGTGCAATCTGACAGTTCTCTGAAAACCCCGCACAGCAGTTTTTTAGCCAGGCATATTAATTGGGTTTTATGTTATAATACATGCGGAGAACTCTCCTCACAGTCTCCACATATTTATCATCAGGAACTGGTTTTCTCTGGCTTCCAGGCTCTAGAAATTTCTTGATTGTAGGGATGCTGCTTATTCTTGCCTTAAATGCCTGAGAGGTAAACAATAAGCACATGGTATTTAAAGAACAGAAGGTAACACAAGAAGAAACAATTTTACTGGTTTGTGTAACATCCTATAAAGGTCCTATGTGGAGGCAAGACTGGAAATACAGTTTTACTCATGGACGAATTTTACTCCCACTCAGTCCAACCTTGTTACTTTAAACAATAATAAAACAGTTCTCTGTCTTCTATTGATGTGGAATGAAGTGGAAACAGTTATCTGTGGTTTCAGATGTGTACTTTACTCAAATCTCTTCTTGTGAACCAGAAAATGTCTTCTACTTAAAGGTTATCACAGAACTGGTGAGGCGAGGGAAAAAAAAAACCAACAGGGAGGGTGGATTTCTTCAGATCTGTACTAGGATTACTCCAGAAAATAACAGATTATCTAGATGAAACATATGATGAGGTTCTTCCTAAAGCAGGAAGAACAAGACTACAGTGAAAGGAGTGACAAATGCTCTTGTTTTGTGGAATTTTCTACACGTGACAGCCTTTGGAATGATCCCATTTCCAGCCATATGAGAGTGTCGTTAGTGCAAGGTACCTGTAACTTAGGAAAGCCTGAGAGCACATCTGACTTCTTCTCTTCCACCATTAAAATGGCCTCAAGAAGATGGACATCTGCCCAGCTGAAATTGTTGCCAACTAGAAAGTCCTGCCCGTGGTCTTTCAAAACCTAGAAGTGTCATAAATGAAAAGGTTTGGATGTGGATAGCCAGCTGGGGTTGATGCTTTCAAAGTGCAGCGGCACACCTTCTTTCACCTTTCTCTCCCACGCAAATAAGCATACTACTGGTGTGTGGGATGTGGGTCCGGTGTCTGCAGTCACTGATCATTTTACAGGGTATCTATGAGCAGTCCTTACAGCAGCAATCTAGAATCCCAGGTTTCTCTTACCCACTCTTCTTTCCTTCCTACAGCCCTAAGGAACCCCATGTACTGCCCTACAGGGTTAGGTGCCTTCTTGGTATTCATCCTTTCCAGACTAAAAAAATCTTTATATTTTCTATATGTAGTTAAGAGCTTCGATGGGAAAATAGAGAATGTAAAAGAGAAGTGATCAGCCTAAAGCATTGGGGCTATGATGCAGCAAGTGGAATCTAGGGCAGAATGAACTCTGGCAGCTGTCTGTAGGAGAGATAGTATGTCACTGGGAAACTGTCTTCCCTTTAGTCATTAAAACAGAAAAGCAGCTACTTCTGCCAGGTCACTCTGTCTATGTATATTAATTTCCATTGTGAGAATCTCTTAGGTGCTATCTCTTAAAGGACCAGTTAGAGAAACACCAGGATTCCAGCATGGCTTAAGCACTAGACTACTCAGACTAGAAAGACAGCAGTGGTTAAAAACGCATGTGGTTAAAACCACATGTAGATGCATTTGAAAATAAAGCTGACAATTAGCTATTCTAAAACAGCACTGCCATTGCAATCCAAGTTACACGGTTTCATTTAGCTCAGTCAGTTAGAGTGTGATGCTGATAACACCAAGGCCGCGGGTTCAATGCCCGCTTGGTCCCCATGTGTTGCCTGATCTAGTTGAGAGGCGTCCCTGCCCATGACAGGGAGGTTGAATTAAATGATCTCTAAGGTCCCTTCCAGCCTAGGCCATTCCATGATTCTATTATTTCTCCTAAACCCAGGAACTTGCTATATTAACTGTATATAGCTATGTTTACACCTTCATTGGATCATAACAGTTTTGAGCCAAAGGGGATATTGGGATCCTTCAGTGTGAATGTTGATGCTGCTCAGACCATGAAGTCCCAATTCAGAATTTCTGCATTCAGCGTGTCCCAAACTTGTCTCATACTGCTCTGACCTCCCTCTCATCTCTCCAGCCTGCAGACGGTTTGATGTCCTGGTTTAAAGCACCGCACTGACCCCTTTCTGTTTCTTCTGCTTTTGGTGAATACCTAGCATTCCCATTGTTTTGCTCCCAGGACAATGGAAGGAAATGATGCTCCTACTGCAGGGGGGTTGGACTAGATGGCCTTTAAAGGTCCCTCCCAACCCAAAACATTCCAAGATTCCATACATACCTTTTCATATGCTGGGAAATACCTGCTTGTCGCCTTTTCAACTATAACAGCACGTTGTTTCTCCTTATCTTCAGCCGATAAGAATGGGAACATCAAAATGAAGCCCATAAGATCATCAGTTCCTCCAACATACATATCAATCCTTGGAAAAAAAAGCAAACACAAACCTTAAATAAGAAGGCACTTTCATAAGCAGAGTTTTCTTAGATTTGTGATAGTAGAAGTTGAATTTCCCACCCCTCTCATGAAAAAAATTGTCACAGTCTGAATATCACTCATATTTGTAATGTTGTTGGCACTTTACTTGCTTCATTGCGCAGGATTAAACAGGATTATACAGTGTTAAGAAAATTTAACTGTGGTGTTACAGATCACTTCAGAATCACCACAGAAACACACAGCATCACAAGAGCTCATACCCAACTATCTTAGTTGCCTGGATGTATCCCACCTTCAGGGTTTCATCCAAAGTCCAAGTGGTGTCAAATAGATCAATAATGGGGTTGGAAATCTAAAGTGTACCAGGATCCACATCTAGCTAAATTATAAGTACAGCAGTTCTTCAAATTGTCCCTTTTTATCCATTTTTCCAGCACTCTGACAGCAGGTTTTGTACTGTACACAAGACTCAAATTTAAATTAAGTCCTCATGAATATGAACAAAATATCTGGTAAAATGGTCTAACGAAGTCTTCTAACCACCCTATGCCATAAGAGATTTGAGTACAAGCCATGTAAGAAGGTTAACTGCAGTTTTTGCTGTAAGGCAACGGCCTCTCGAGAAAGCCTCTGTAAGGGTTAAATACATCACGTGCAATAGGAAGCTAGAAGATATTCCCACAAGCCTTAACCTTTGCCAGTTTCTCGATGGCATCTACCCAGTCTTTCAACACTTCCACACTGTACAAGACCAGCTATCCAAAGTACTTGGAGCTAATCACAGTAAATATTCCTGGAAACATTGATGCTTCCCCCTCCCCTGCCCAAGAACAAATCAAGAAATATACTTCACTTATATTTGCTGGTAAGACAGCA
>NW_009725786.1:12493-20757 GCF_000703405.1 Apaloderma vittatum
TCCAGGCTAAATCTAAAACTCGATGGAAGAGAATTCTGTTTGAAGGAAGAGGTATACAAGGAATGCAAGCTACAGGAAATGATGGCCTATTAACAACACAAAGAAGCTGATAAGCTATGGCACAGTCTCTGTTTGAATATTCTTTTTTTTTGTTACTTTCCTGAATCTGCTTCAGCCAGTTCTTCCAACCATTTGCACTGTTTAATGGCAGTTTATTTTAAAGTATCTATTAAAGCTAGTTGAGGTTTACTTCTCCTTTTTTTGAAAAACAACAGGAACTGGACATTTAAAGGCTACATATTCATAGAATTACAGAATCACAGAATCACAGAATGTTCGGGGTTGGAAGGGACTGCTAGAGATCATCTAGTCCAATTCCCCTGCCAGTGCAGGATCCCCTAGGGCAGACAAACAGGAACACATCCAGGTGGGTTTTGAAAGTCTCCAGAGAAGGAAGACTCCACAAGCTCTCTGGAAGGTTAAGGTTGGAACGGACCTTGAAGATCATCTAGTTTCAACCCCTCTGCCGTGGGCAGCGACAACCCCCCTGCTATGGGCAGATAGCTCCACCACATTTTTTTCTCCTTCACACAGACACAACATTGAGATCTGGATTTAATTGCACATGAAAACAGAAATCTTTCAACAGCTTTTAGCTGTTCTTTCCCCAACTCTGAAAGACCTAACCCATGCACTTTTTACAATGCTGTGTGGGGAACATCATGCAATCTCATAACATCAATGATAGATCTTATTTTAATAGAATCATAGGATGGCCTAGGTTGGAAGGGACCTTAGAGATCATCGAGCCCAACCTCCCTGTCATGGGCAGGGACACCTCTCAACTAGATCAGGCTAATCAAGGCCCAGTCCAACCTGGCCTTGAACACCTCCAGGGAGGGGACGTATTTTCCCTGCTGTCTTCTATTTCACATGGAATTGTACTGAAGAATTTGCAAGCAAAAGTTAAAAATCTAACCATTGCTTCCAGAAAAGTTTTCAGTTTACAAAAGCCATTCAACATTTACACGCCAGTCACCTCTAGAATATCTGTGTCAAGCTGTACTAAAGCATAACAAAACTCTGCCTCAAATATTTTATGTAAGAATTATCAAATTAAAACAAATCAGTTTGGCGTGCATCTAACAGCAGGCTGTCAGGCTCACTGCAAGCTGTGGCACACAGGTGAATCTCTGGGTGTGCAAGCATGCAATTAATTCTATCTGAGCTACTAAAATAAATATAAATAATAATAAAAATTAATGTAAAAAGAGTACTAATGTTACAGTACAGGGCTCTCTCCTTCAGGTCTTTCCCGTAGAGGTTGTACTTTGCTGCTATGTAGCTGAGGATGGCTCTGGTCTGCACCATCTTCATCCCATCGATCTC
Source organism: Apaloderma vittatum (assembly GCF_000703405.1). Taxonomy (NCBI): domain Eukaryota; kingdom Metazoa; phylum Chordata; class Aves; order Trogoniformes; family Trogonidae; genus Apaloderma; species Apaloderma vittatum. Next base: position 13,883 of record NW_009725786.1, read on the forward strand.
CACCATGGGCACTTGCTGGAACATCAGGGATCCACCTAAAGGGAAAGCCACATGTTATTCTACTGGATCTAGTAACTCCACGTCAGGTTTCTTGCTGTCTTCAGAAGATTCGAGCTTGCCATGAGCAGTCATTATATTAAACTGGAGTTCTTCAATGCAAACAATAAATTACAGTGGTGCAGAAAAATTAAACTGCAGAACACAACTGTTGGGCATAAACTCCCTTGCTTTAAAAAAAAATAAATCACAGAAGTTTCAGTCAGGACAGTGTACAGCAGCTTTCATGCTGAAAGTGAAATGCAGTGAAGACAATCACACTAAACATATCAACTAAGTAAAAGTGTCTAATTCTAAATACATTTAAAAAATTCTGTTCCATCATTTAAAACATAGTTGAAGCAAATGTCAGATTCCCAAATTTCTCTTTTATTACTAGTATCTTAAGCTAAATGAGAACATTCAATGAAGCTTTAGAATATGTTTTTTGAAGTTACTGAAGCACAAAGTAAGTCTGTGGGATGAGGTAAGACACATAAACAAATGAAGAATAGAACAACCCAGAGGCTGGGAAACATTTCAGGCTGGAAAGACGCTCAGTTTTCAATTGCATCTGAACACATATAGAAAAAAAAAAATCAGCCTCTGCAGCTCTTCATAGCTCTCAGTTTTACTCCCCTCTCTCAGCCTTCAAAGTCTTCTCTTCACATGTCTTCTCTGAGACTAAGTAAAGTCTGGTCATGCTTTTCTTGATGGTTTTATGTAGGCTCACCTTGCAGAAGCTTCTCATACTGCTCTCGGGTTTCCAAAAACTCTTCTTCAAACTGAGAAAAGAGAATGAGAAAGAAGAGGAAAGTAGCATCTTTTCACATTTCTACATCGGATAAACTTTTTAAGTATCATAAAAGAATATACATTGTGGTTCCTTCCATTCCAGATGTGACTCTAAGGGAGAAAATGCCAAAGGCAGAAGCACTGGCAAAACCTCTCAGACTGTCATGTTTGACAAATACAGCTAAAGGCAACCCTAGAAGAAATACAGGCATAAAAAACAGAGAAGAGATGGTTTGTTTGGCAATTTAATGTGTGACAGTCAACAATACAGACTAGGCTGTCCTTAAAATGCCTTCTGAGACACAGAAAAAAGCTCTGCTGTGGGATATTTTGATTTGGGAACTACACAGGAACAAATTCCTAGAAAGTTAAAACAAAGCTTTTCCAAAATAATGCAAAAGTAAACTGTATGCCCAGCACACAGTTTAGTACAGAGACATGTTTTGGACACCTGAAGATGAATTATTCATTAGATAAGAAACAAAAAGATACAGAATTCCCTGTAATTAGAATGACAGAGTTATATTCAGTATGGTTGAGGATGGCTGGTCCAATCAGTGCTACATAGAGAAATTCAGTTCAAGATTAAGCCATGGAAGTTAGATGTCTACAAGTATTGAGCTTACAAATCAGTAGATGCTTGCTTACAGACTCCCATGGATCCTTCCTCCATCAATCTCTCTCAGAACATCTGTGCAACTTATGTCAAAAGTTAAGAACTGCTCTACTAGGGAAACCCCAGCAGCTGAGTAGACTAACACAGTCCCCACGTTCAGCACCCTAAGAGTAATCACAGAGTCTAAAATTCAGAAGCCATGTTTCTGCTGGGGAAGGGACAGGGAAGGGAAAAGGAGAAGGGAAGGGAGAAAGGAAGGGAGAGGGGAAGGGAGAAGGGAAGGAGGGAAGGAAGAAAACTAAAACATAGAAGCAAATGATGTGGGGAAGCAGCCAGTTGTGTCTTCTGTTAGGCCTTCAAATAAAGAATGGTATTTTTTTTAAAAAACTCCTATTCCTCACCTCAGTACGGGTATAACTGTACAAAGTGTAACGGGCATAACAGTATGAAGTGTAACAGCCTACTAAATAGAAGAAGAAAGATGGTGCAACTACTAATCCTTTCTGTCCTCAAACCGATTTACCAATCCATCACCAAGATAGACAGTGAATGAGTAAGAAAATGAGTAAGAAGCAAGAGGTGTCTTGCTTCTCTGGTGTACCCAAGTATCTTTCTTCTTGTTATGAGATTTCTAATTTGCCTACATATGTGCATCAGTTTGCTCACTTCACCCTGTTAAGCCTCATCTAAATGATGCAAGTATGATAAAATATATTTTGTGCTATAGCTTATTGTGGAGGACACAGCCGGTGGAGTAAAGAATAAAACAAAAACCTGTGGGTGAGTGTATTGGGTCAGGCTGAGGTGGAGTCAATCTTCCCATAGCAGCTCTCTCAGTGCTGGTTGTTTTTGTTTTTCTCCTTGGAGTGGTAGCTAGAAGGGTGTTGACAGCACCCCAGTGTTTTGGCTACTGCTGAGCAGTGCTCACACAGCACCAAGGCTGTGGTTTTGGGGTTTTTTCCAACGTTCCCCCAACAGTAGACTGGGGGTGGGCAACATCTTGGGAGGGGATACAGCCAGGCCAGCTGACCCAAACTGACCAAAGGGGTATTCCATACCATAGGACGTCAGCTCAGACATAAAAGGGAGAAGAAAGAGGGAAGTGGGGGGGCATTTGCTGTTTTGTGTTTGTCCTCCGGAGCAACCGCTACGCATACTGGAGCCCTGCTTCCTACAAAAGCGGCTGGACATCGCCTGCTGATGGGAAGTAGAGAATAATCTTTGTTTTGCTTTGCTTCCGTGCGCGGTATTTACTATTGCTTTATTAAACTGCTTTTTTATCTTAACCCACGGGCCTCTTTTTACATCTTCCCTCTCCCCTGTCCATCTAAAAGGGGAGTGGTAGAGCGGCTTTGGTGAGCTCCTGGCCTCTGGCCAGGGCCAAACCACCACAGTGAGCAACCAACTGAAAACCAGAGAAGGCAAATTCGTTGCTGGTTTACTTGGCACAACTAATAGTTGTTACACCAGGAACACATCTGTCACTCAGCTCAACTGCTCCCAGTCAGTAACTGAATGCTTAATTAAGTATTACACATTAAGGAACTGGTTTACAGTGTCACTGCTCAGAAGACACGTTAACTTGAAGCTGTACTTTCGTGCACATGAAGTAAGAGTGTTTCATTATCTAGAACGGCCAATGCTCATCTATGTCTATCTAGAACAGCCAGTGTTCATTCCAGGATGCCTCTTCTTCTTTAGGTTAGCAACTGCCCCAAAGACAAGCTTACCAATGCGCAGCTTAAAGTAAAAAAAAAAATAATATAAAATCTAAACCGAACCTCAACTCCAGCTGCAGCCAACAGCCAACGAATTGGCTCCATCTTGCCTCTTCCATTGAAGTAGTAAAGTTTCACTTTTCCAGCCATGACTTCAAACTTCCTGTTACCTAAAACAGTTATAAAAGACAATAAGTTAATAATGATACAAAAATCTGATGGCAGTTGGAATAATGGTTCCCAGGCCACTCACATGACAAAATTTAATTTAATTTTTGACAAAACATTTTGGCAAAGTTTCAGTTTAAATGATTTGGTTTTACTGCTGCACAGTCAAGTGACAGCATTTCATAGTCTTTTAATTCCCCTGAAACTCACGAGAAGTAAGCATCAAGATGCTAAGTAGGAAATAACAGAAAAAAATAGTCTCCACTAAGGAAATCCTTAAAACTTTTAAAAAATACAAGTTTTAGCACTCAAGTTACTCAGTCACCACTGAAAGCCAAGTTTGGATCAAAGGGGACAAAAGACAGCAGATAGATTTTTGAAATCTCACAGTCCTTATATCAAAGAATGGCAACAGTATTTAAATGTTAATTCTGTGCATACTTGTATGGCCAAGAGCAACCGATGTCATCTCCCTGGACTTGTGCAAAGCATTTGACACTGTCCAGCCTTGTCTCTAAATTGGAGAGACATGGATGTGACAGATGGATCACTTAGTCAATAACTGGCTGGATGGTCACACTCAAAGCTTTGTGGTGAATGGCTCAACGTCTGAGTGAAGACCAGTGATGACTGGTGTTTCTCAGGGGTCAGTGTTGGGACTGGTGCTATTTAACTTCTTTGTCGGTGACATGGACAATGGGATTGAGTGCATCCTCAGCAAGCTTGCCAACAACATCACCAAGTTGTGCAGTGTCATTGATGTGCTGGAGGGATCTGGACAGGCTGGAGAGGTGGGCCTGTTCAAACCTCATGAAGTTCAACAAGGCCAAGTGCAAGGTCCTGCCCCTGGGTTAGGCAATCCCAAGCACAAATACAGGCTGGGTGATGAGTAGATTGAGAGCAGCCCTGTGGAGAAGGACTTGGGGGTGTTGGTAGATGAAAAACTGAACATCAGCCACCAACGTGTGCTCGCAGTCCGTATGGCAAATCACATCCTGGGCTGTATCAAGAGAATGGTGGCCAGTAGGTCGAGGGAGGTGACTTGCCCCTCTGCTCTGCTCTTGTGAGTTCTCACCTGCAGTACTATGTTCTGCTCTGGGGCCCCCAACATAAGAAGGACATGTACCTGCTTGAGTGAGTCCAGAGGAGGATCACAAAGATATTCAGGGGTTGTGAAGATGATCACGGGGCTGGAGCACCTCCCCTGTGAGGACAGGCTGAGAGAGTTGAGGTTGTTCAGCCTGGAGAAGAGAAGGCTTCAGGGAGACCTTATAGCAGCCTTCCAGTATTTAAAGGGGGCTACAAGAAAGAAGGAGAGGGACTCTTCGTCAGGGAGCTGTAGCAATAGGACAAGGGGTAATGGCTTTAAACTGAAAGGGGGTAGATCTAGATTAGATATAAGGAAGAAATTCTTTTCTGTTTGGGTGGTGAGGCACTGGAAGAGGTTGCTCAAAGAAGTTGTGTCTGCCTCCTCCCTGGCAAAACCAAGGTGGATGGGGTTTTGAGCAACCTGCTCTAGTGGAAGGTGTCCCTGCCCATGGCGGGGAGGCTGGAACTAGATGGTCTTTAGGGTTCCTGCCAACCCAAATCATTCTGTGATTAGGTAAAGTCGAGGAATGTATTCTCAAAGCCTCTCACTTTTCTTTCTAGCTGTAGTGATCCAGGGTAAGTATGTGTTCCAGAATCAGTAGAAACTTCAAAGCAAGTATCAGTTTCTTTTGTAATAACCCAGATTAAAACACAAAGATTCAGAGTGTTGCACTACTTATCCTTCAACTGGTTGCATTTCTTTCTATTATTAATAAACCCTGTTGCTAAGCAAAACTCTGTAGACTTTTCAGTTGATCAAAACACACCATGCTTTTCAAGCAGCATTTTAGTTCTTGAATAGCTTCACAAATGAGGCTATTAAATGTTATTTTTTGAATAGACTAGTGTTTAGGTCAAAAAGATTCCACTGTAGAGCCAAAAGCCAAGGGAGCATCAAATTTCATCATACTGGCATTTCATAAGCAGAACTCCAAAATAACAAGAACTCCTTGCTGCAGCTGAGAGCTGTTTTCCCTCTGTAGGGAGATTTGTTGTCCGATCCACAGTTCAACAATCCTGGAAAAGAGGCTGTTGGCACACAAACAATAACCTCCAGTTCCCAGTGCTGCAAGAGCTCTTTCATAAGTGAAGGGGAAAAGTGACCTTTGAAAGACCTTGAGCATAGATAGGGCAGGCAGCCCACTTGTTAGCCAAGAGGGACAAAAAGAGAACAAAAAATATGAGACTGCATCTGACCAAAGGAATATAAATGAGCCAGGTTGCTCAGCCCTTCATGCCCACTTAGGGGCCTCTATTTCCTCTTAGATAAGTCACTGGGATCTAAAATATTGCAGAGTAGCATCTATATTACTGCTAATAGATATAGGAGTGCTTGAGAAAGAGAAAAAAAGACTAAAGAAAAGTACCAGTGTGAACTCCATGAGAACAGAATGAGACAGGAGTTGCTTGCAATACAGCCAAATTGAGAGGGGGGAAAAAGGTGATTTTTAACTTGAAGTTTAAAAAATTAAAGTGAAGAGTCACTTTTCTTCAGACTTCCTAAGACAGTTTCTAGTGAACTGACATGTCACAGGAGGTAAGCAAGTCACTGCTGCCAAGCACACATCAATGCAGTGAAAGCAAACATAAGGGGTTAAGACATGGTGGGTCCATGTTTTGGAAATGCAGGGGGATCAACAAGCTTTGCCACAAGCTGCAGCTTTCTGCTTCCTAAGGCTGAGCCTGGCGCGCAACTTGTGACTAGGAAAGAGAGCACCCTGCAGATGGGCAAAGAGCTGCTCCTGTCTCTGCTCTTTTCGCCGTAAGCAAAGGAGGGAAAATGAAAATTTGCAGCCAGGAGCCGCAATCGCAGGTACGTTGCTGGCCATCGCCCACAGCAGCAAAAGAAACTTTGGGAAAGAAGGATGTGAACTTATTCCCTTGTTGTGATTTATGAAGGCCACAAGCGCTAAACAGGGGTAAAAGAGGGAATGTAAATATCTGTGCAAGAAAATGTCGCTCCCATGCCAGCCACACAAACCAAAAGGACGTTGTCAAAGAGGCCAGAAGAGCAGCTGTGCCGCAGCATGTCCTGCAGATCCAGGAGCCCAGGACCTCACTGTCGGTACTTGCGTTCCGCAGCCTCAGCCCAACAGCGGCTGCGGCTCCTCCTCTCCTCTCCTCACCTCTCCTCCATAAAATGGGGAACAGCATCTTACTTTGCTGTTTTGAGATAAGTGCTTAGCTAAGCATATGGCCTCAGGATATGACTGAAGTGATTTCCTAAAACCATCCCCCTCTCCTCTCCTCTCCTCTCCTCTCCTCTCCTCTCCTCTCCTCTCCTCTCTCCTCTCCTCTCTCCTCTCCCCTGCCCCCCCCTGCGGGGAACTCCCCCCACTCAGTGTGTGACAGGTGGCAACCTCCCAGGCCATTCACGACAAGCCCTTCATAGGTGCAAAACGACGAACGGTTCCTGTTACGAAATGGGAGCCATCATGCCCACAGCGGGCGGT
>NW_009725787.1:0-277 GCF_000703405.1 Apaloderma vittatum
GGATCAGGAATGGTGTTGTCAGCAGGACCAGACAGGTGATCATGCTACTGTGCTCAGCTTTGGTGAGGTCACACCTTGAGTACTGCATCCAGTTTTGGGGCTGTTACCACAAGAGGGACATTGAGGTGCTGGAGAGGGTACAGAGGTAGTAAAGGGCTTAGAACATAAGTCTTATGAAGAAAGGCTGAGGGATCTGGGACTGTTTAACCTAAAGAAGAGAAGACTGAGGGGAGACCTCATCACTCTCTACAACTACCTAAAACATGGCTGGAGAGAG
>NW_009725787.1:502-769 GCF_000703405.1 Apaloderma vittatum
AGAGGGCTGAGACAAAGGCTGGACTTGATGATCCTGTAGGTCTCTTCTAGCTGATATGATTCTATGACTCTATGATTCTAAACTTGGTTGAAGTTAACCAAACTATTCATAAGTGTTATTGTGGAATTACATCTTTATTGACAACCTGAATGAGGGAATTGAGTCTACCCATAGTAATTTTGCAGATGACACCAAGCTGAGGGGAGTGTTGATCTGCCGGAGGGTAGCAAGGCACTCCAGAGGGACATGGACAGGCTGGGTCAATGG
>NW_009725788.1:0-539 GCF_000703405.1 Apaloderma vittatum
TTCTAAGGCTAGTACAAAGATCTAGCAACTTTCTGTTCTTACATGCAAAAAGCATAGGAAATCTTTAAAAAGTTTTACTCCTAAAAATATTTTTGCTTTGCCAAAATTGAGATATACCTGCTTCAGGGGCTCTCTCCCTCACACTACTTATCACACTTGATTTACCAGCTCCTGCTTTGTGCCAGGACCTGTTTTAATGCACAGCTGCATTGGAGGCTGGGATGAGGGAAGGTCTGATGAAAATAAAAAAAAAGCGTCTTACTTGAAGTTTTACCTCTGATCAAGCCGAGGGGATCTCAACGATCAGTTTGTTGATTTTTGTTGAACGTGTGTCAGCAGTGCACTCTTGTGGTGATGGGGCTGACTGCGTACCAGGCACAGAGATCACAGAATCATTAAAGTTGGGAAAAACCTGTCGGGCTACTGAGTTCAACTGTTAACCTGGCAATGCCAGGTCCACCACTAAACTATGGCCCTAAGCATCTCGTCTATGCAACTTTTAAATATGTCCAGGGTTGGCAACTCAACCATTTCCTGGG
>NW_009725789.1:0-55389 GCF_000703405.1 Apaloderma vittatum
TAACCGTAACACGGCCCCGGCCCCGGCTTGGCAGAGCCTGGGCCTGCTCCTGGAGTAGCAGAGAGAAGCTTGAGAGGCTGATACCGGGAAGAACCCGAGAGCGTGAAACTCAGCACCGCGACAGTGGGTGACAAGCAGAGCAGCCGCGATTGATCAGGTCTTTGAAGCAGCGATCTGGGTGATGAGTTATCGATGGTGTGTTAAATGATGCTCCGGGGGCTCCAGCCCTTAGGACACATACAGGAAGGCTGTGCTCATATTTTTGACAGATGGACGTCTCCGTTGCGGAGGAGGGAGATCAGTGGATACAGAGATTAAGGAGATAGGTATCGTAGCAGAAAACTTCAGGTCACAGTCTCTAATCAGGATGCCCCCTGGTCTGAGCTTAAGCGTTGCTGTGGAAGTGTGAATAATAGAATTAAGGACCAATAAACTCTGTGACTGCTAAGTAACTCGCACGTGAGCAAGCATGCTAAAATGCCTGTAATTCTGCTCTTTCACATAAATAACTTCGCTGTCACACAGATCAGCACACACTGTTCACTAATAGATAAAAATCCTTTAAAACATAAATTACTCTTGGCAATTTATGAAGCTGAACTTGGTGTTACTGTAGATGAGTACTAAAAATCTGCTCAACTTTCTCCTGTGGTTTGTGACAAAGTAGTGTAATGTTCTCATTGACAGCAGTACTGAGTGGAGTTCTCATTGACAGCAGTAATTTGTGGATAAATAATTACATGTATCGTGAGAAAGCTAGCATGACTTACTAAGGAACAGCAAGAAAGAGATTTTAGGTTCTTTGTATCTTCGTTTCTGTGGTAAACAGAGTTCGTGAACCAGTAAGCAGATGGTAACTCACAAAAAGAAAGTAGAACAATAAAACAAGGGGAGAAAATATTTGCTAACATGTGATTACCTTTTTACATATTTGTCAGTAGGAGATAATTTTATCCAAGAAACCAGTAAAATACAATAAAACCACATTTAAATGCAGGGGTAAGAGGTAAGAAAAATAACTAATGCAAATCTGTGTTTCTAGTTTTGACACAGTGGTGAGGTACTGCACTACGTGGGTCACAACTCTCAGCCGGTATGGCAATTCGTGCGTTTCTAACAGCCTGCACTCTGTAATCTAGAGAATGGTGAAGGAACAAGGGGCATTGCTGGAGCTGGGAAGAGTAGTGATGAGGAGGGCTGCCCCTTCCTCTCCTTCAGGTACTGCGAGGAGGGAGGATGGTCGTGCAGCTCAGGGTGCAGCAGCAGGCAGGGCCTGAGAGGTTCCAAAGCTCTTGGAAGGCATCGGGAGTGGGGAGATGAGAAGGGGAAAGCAAAAACAGAGAAGGAAAAAAGAATTAACTTTAGCTAGAGAAGTTGAGAGTCACTGCCCTACAGGGACAGTAGAACCCTCCGGTTCACTTCAGCCAGAACGGGGAAGTAAAAGTTCTTTGGCCTTTAGAACGTGTTGCAGATGTTAAGCTAAGGTTTTCCTGTGTCTTGATGAAAGGCACTTTTTGTGGCTTTTGAGCATGAAAACAGGAGATCACGCTTCATACATATCAAGGCAAATCAATGGAATTCTGGATGAATAACTGCTACTATTGCTTTATTTCTTAGATATCCAGATTGTTACAAAAGGATGCAGAGCAGGAATCCCAAATGAGAGCTGAAATTCAGAACATGAAGCAAGAACTCTCAACCATTAGTATGATGGATGAGTTTGCTAGATATGCCCGTCTGGAAAGAAAGATTAACAAAATGACTGACAAGCTTAAAACTCATGGTAGAGTGCAATGTTTACTCTATTTTCTAGTTTCTGAAACACATTTTGTCAAGAATGTTTTCAATTTTAGCTATATTTCTCCTTCAACTTTCTTCCTCCCCTGTTACCCATTTCCATTGTTCTTTTTTTTTTCTTTAAACTTTACAGAGAGCTCGCTTTTATCTTTCAGTTGTGTGTAGTTCTGCATACATAAAAGAGCAATTTAGATTTTAAAAATGTCTTACAAGGAATTTCCTGGGCTTCATTGTGTGATTATTTAGTCTTTCGCAGTGATGCTTATCACTGAATCATGTTTTGAGTAAGTCATGTAAGTCCTGTGCTGTGTATCTTCACTGCGGAAGGGTACAGTGCTTGGTTGGTTTACTAAAAAATACTAGAGAGAAAGTGTTGATCTATAAGGTAATGAAAATGAGATCTTTCCTCTCATTTTGCAGTCCTGTTTGAACTTGTGCAGCGTCTTCTGTGATAAAGCCGCAGTATTTTGCCTGAATTAGTATTTTATAGTACCGTGGTAGAAAGTACACATAAACTTTCGGCTTTTTTTCTTGGCTTTTGCTCGTTACTTGGAGAAAGGACGGTATTTACAACTGGCAGTTTTAGATCGCTTCCAGTAGTAGAGTCCCTAACCCAATAATTTCAGTTAAACTAGTTCTGAGTAGTTTACTTTGTAACTAAGAGCATTGTTTTAGAGAACTTCAGGCCACCGTTGTGTTTGAAGATGTGCTGTCTTCACTGGGCTTCTTTATATTGGTCTGAGGTACTGTAACAGAAGGAATATTGTAATGAAAGTTTTAATACTGAACCCAACTCTATTCATTCAGTGAAAAAATAGCCTGAACTGTGTTCCTGAATGAAATAAGGCAAAAAATGCATCTGCTGAAGTTATCATTCTCCCGTTTTAGGGAAGGGGAAAATTTACATTATGATTAACCTAAAGCAGGTTCTTAAATTGATAATCACAGTGACTGTTCTCATTCAGGAATAGTGTGCTTGATTACACACGTTTCTCTGACTAGGATATCGGTGTTTTACAAGTTTTCATAGTAGAGTTAATATGAAACTGCAGTGTGATATGGACCTAGCACTTGCGTGCAAAAGGGAACTTTCAGTATAGCTATGAGTCATTTGAAAAGAGATTTTTAAGAAGTGTAATGTCTTGATTTGAAAAATGAAATATTAATAAATTACTAGTTTTATGTAACTATAATTCACTGTTAAAAATAATGCAGAGTATTTTTTTTTCTTTTAACAGTGAAAGCACGAACTGCCCAATTAGCCAAAATAAAGTGGGTTATAAATATTATATTCTACATCTTACAAGTAAGTAAATATTTTGTTATGAATACAACTTTCTAAGCCAAATGCTCAGTAGTGTTACAGTTCTCTCCTGCATTTATTGGTTGTTGATAGTCACACAGGTGCTTGATATTCCAGTGACACAGTGCCTGCCAAACTGAAAGAATTTCTTGACATAGAATGGAGAGATGTTGCTGATAAGGTCTCGTAATTGTGGATGGGAGGAGTTTGGAGTTTCATTTTAGGTCCACATTTCTAGTTTTGAAATGACAAGATAGGAGTTTGTCTGAGCTCTGATTAAAGTCACTGTTCTCTCTTTTCATTTATATGTGGCACTGGACCCAGGAAAGTTCTGATACATGCAAATATATTTTACTTACATTTTTGAAAACAAAATATGCTTTTGCTGAGGATGCAGATCTGATTGCAGCTGCCACACATTTCCCCACAGTGCCCCATCAGATTGTCACTGTAGTTCAGACTTAATGCCAAAGAATTGTCTGCTAATAATGATGACAGTTGTCAGCCTGAAGGTGTCATTAGGGTAATGTTAGAGCGAGTCGGATTCTTGGCAGGCAAGGGTTATGGCTAAAAACAGTCATCAGAATTTAACAATTACTATGTTTTTCTATGCTAGATTGGAACCAGAGACTCAAAAGAAAGCAGTGTTTTCCAACATCTTACTTCTGCCTCTTAATATTGTGTATAAATTTAAGGTCATACTGAATTGAAAATATTTTGAACTTGTTTAAGAACAATGCGAAACAACAAGGAAACTTTTTACTGTTTAAAACTAGCCGGGGAGATGTACTTTGCTGTGTGTTATTATCCAAGCTAACAGAAATTTCAATTCCAGGCTGCCTTGATGATCTCTCTGATTTGGAAGTACTATTCTGAGCCAGTTACAGTGCTTCCAAGCAAATGGCTGGCTCCGCTGGAGCGCTTGGTAGCCTTTCCTACGGGGGTGGCAGGTAAGGACCCCACATGGGAAAAAAATCCATTTCCCAAGCCCATGCGGATGCTGACAGTGTGGTGACGAGGAGCATACGTAGATTAAAAGCGCTGCCTCTGTAACTTTCTTCTAAATCCCTTAACACAGGGAGCAGTTTCAGACATTTGATGAGCTGCTTCATATGTATTTAATTAGTTTGTTTTGCTGACAATGAGGTGGGCTGTTGGTCATTTTTATTTCTTCTCACACAAAGCAGTTTTATCTTTATCTATATGGAATAGACCCTGGAGAAGATTTCAAACCAGAAATATTTTTATATTAAGGAGTTCTCTGCAATAGTAGAGTTGGGATTAAAAATCGTAGAATCATAGAATGGTTTGGATTGGAAGGAACCTTAAAGATCAACCCTCCTGCCATGGATAGGGACACCTCCCACTAGATCAAGTTGCTCAAAGCCTCATCCAACCTGGCCTTGAACACTTCCAAGGAGGAGACATCCACCACCTCTCTGGGCAACCTGTTCCATTTTCTCACCACCCTCATAGTAAAGAACTTCTTCCTAGTGTCTAAATCTACCCTGCTCTATTAAAAAAACATTGCCTCTTGCTCTTTCACCACGTGCCCTTGTAAAAAGTCTCTCCCCAGCTTTCCGGTAGTCCCCCTTCAGGTACTGGAAGGCTCCTATAAGGTCTCCCTGGAGCCTTCTCTTCTCCAGCCTGAACAGCCCCAACTCTCTCAGCCTGTCCTCGTAGTGGAGGTGCTCCAGCCCCCTGATCCTATCTGTGGCCCTCCTCTGGGGCCACAAAAATGATCAAATACTTCCTAGGTCTGTGTTGCTTAGAAGTGTTTCTTGTAAATTGGTGGGGTTTTATAGTAACTCCAGAATGATTTAGGGATGCTCTCTCCTGGCGTTTTGTCTTGTCTGTTCCCTTCATTTTTCTCACTGCAGTTCTGTTGCATTTTTGTTTTAATCCTTTTCTTTTTGGCAGTTTTGGCGTTTTGTCTTGTCTGTTTCCTTCATTTTTCTCACTGCAGTTCTGTTGCGTTTTTGTTTTAATCCTTTTCTTTTTGGCAGTTTAATGAATTAATGATCAGAGTTGTATCAGAGGTTGTAGATACCTGTCTTTCAATGAAAAGTGTGCTGGCTCTATGCTGACAGGATATGTAGACAGGCAAAATGACAGGACAATATAGTGTGGAAATTTACTTTCAAGCTAAAATGCAGCTGGTGAATCTTCTTGTTAGGTTTGTAAGTCCTAACTGCCTTAGAAGGAATTCCAAAAATACGTTGTTGGAATTATATGTTGTTGTATCTTTAGTAGCTGTCTAGAGAATGATTTGTATTTAGCATGCTTACTGGACAAGAGAAGAATCTGCTGTTGTGCAGCGTCGAGGAATAGTCCTTGGAAGACATTAATTTAAATAGCATTTGAAGGCATTTTAAAAGGTTCACATCCATGTCAGCCTTCGAATCTTTTTTTTTTTTTGTCTTGGTTGGTAATCGTAGTAAAGAGATCACTTTTGAATTCTAGGTAATAGTCACAAAAACTTAGAAAAATCACCAAAAAGGTAGCTTCTTCACACTTGTGCTGTGTATTCCATGATACTACATAGCATGATTCTGTGCCACTGGCAGCATGGATGTGCTGGGTTTTACCATGAGGACACCCGCTCTGTTCCATTGTGTTGGTACAAATGTCCATGCTGGAGTGAGAGCGCCCTTCATAGCAGCAGTGCGAGGCCTCTGGGTTGGTACCAAAGGTCTCGGTTGCATTTTTCTTTAGAGCTGTTTCGGGGAGCAAGGGCAGTAGAGAGGGGTGTGGATTTAATGCTTTTCAAAGCACTGATTTAAATTTCAGAGGGAACTTTTACCTCTCAACTTGGATTTCACAGAATCATATAAGTTGGAAAGGACCTTAGAGATCATCTAATCCAACCTCCCTGTCATGGGCAGGGACGTCTCTCAACTAGATCAGGCTACCCAAGGCTCTGTCCAACTTGGCCTTGAACACCTCCAGGGAGGGGGCAGCCACAACTTCCTTGGACAATTTATTCCAAAGTCTTGCCACCCTCGTACTGAAGAGTTTCTTTCTAAGACCCAATCTACATCTATTCTCCTTCATCTTAAACCCATTTCCCCTTGTCCTATCAGTGGACACTCTTGTAAAAAGTCCCTCCCCAGCCTTCCTGTAGGTTCCCTTCAGGTACTGGAAGGCAGCTGTTAGGTGCCCCCGAAGTCATCTCTTCTCCAGGCTGAACAGTCCCAGCTCCCGCAGCCTGTCCTCGTAGCAGAGCTGCTCCAGCCCCTGAAAGTGTTCTGCTATTTGCCAAGATTTTAACTTCAGCACCTTCCTGTTAGGTATGTAGCAGATGTTTTTAGCTGTGGGTTGTATATACCACGCTCCTATTCGTGTTATTTGGTACTTCTTTTCACCAGACACTCTTCAAGTTTTCTCAGGTCCAAAGTGGAATTAGTGTCTGTCCTTTGAAGAGAGAGACTTGTATATGAAAAGAAAGATGTTTTTTTTCTGTTCACCTTATAACTCGTTTAAGTTTCATTTTTTTTACACATCCAAAGTTGTTTTCAGACACATGTGCTTAAGGGTTACTGATGCAATGACTTAAATTGTGTTTTATATCTCTTCCAGGTGGTGTTGGAATTACATGTTGGCTTGTGGTTTGTAATAAAGTTGTAGCTATCATGCTACACCCTTTCAGCTGAAGGAAACCCCAGTAGTCCATGGACTCCTCAACTACATTTTTATTATCACTATTTTAAATGAATGAAACCAAATAAGAAACAGTTGTCTTTCATGAGACTAGGTCTGAGATAATATTTGTTACTTCATTTGGGTATCAGTATTCCTTTTGATTTGTTTTGGCTCTCCTCAGTTTGTTTTTAAGTTTGGTATTTTCAAAGAATAGTGTTGCTGTTTATAGAACCTCATTTTGTGTCTATTTCAACAAGTATGAACACCGATTCATAGCAGAACCATAAGATTCCGTCACGGCATATATTCACCAAAATATTCTGCAAGTGTCGGATTTGTGTAATGTGATAGTTTCATCCAAAGGAGGCTCATTTGGTGACAAGTGGTGCTAGAGGTAGGTGGTTTGGTTGGATTAGGGTAAAACAGAATTAATTTCCACCTTGTTAATTTTTACAATAGAATTAGTGTATTCTTGGGCTGTCTTAGAAAATGTGTTATTGATATGTGTGAAGAATCAGCTTTTTACCTCTTAAGAGATTTAGTTGCCAAATACCAGACAGCTGGATCCTTTTTACTCTTTGATTTTTAAAACTCACAGAACACTTCAGCTTTTACTTGTATTGGTAACAGACCTTTCCTTCCTTGACATTTTTTCTGCTTCCCCAACTGAGTGAGGATGACAGAAACTATTTCCTTCCATGTTTTGGGAGAAAAGGTCTGGCCAACCTTCTCAAGCACCCTGTTAATAAAGAGAAAGTAGAAGACAGTGCTGTTTCTTCAGAGGACTACATCTCTAGGGGCCTTAGCATATTTTAATGACAGCCCAGGACGGCCTGAAACAGCTACGTAAATGTAAAAGGTCAAATAAGTGATTTACATGTCTGAAGCAGTACTGGAATGGTAGCAGGCAGAAGGAGGAGGAGGGAAATTTTCTGTTTCAGAGTAAATGCTTCTTCCTGTAATTACGTACAAGAAACAGCCACTATATTACAAATTTAAAGGAGGACAGAATTCTTCCTAGTAACAGTACCAGGAGAACGGTGACAAAGTCACATTATCTCATTACTTTCTGTCCTACAGTGAGCTGCAGCCCTGTTGGTTTTGCCCTATAAGACAAATGGGTGGATTGAGAAAGTTCTCGTTCCATACCTTCTCTTTTCTTCTGCTTCCTTTTTTTTTGTTTTTGTTTTTCTTTTTATGAGCCTGAACAAAGCTCTAGGGGACAGTTTCCCCTTTTCTGCTGGGCTTTGGTGATTCTGTTTCAGCTTCGCTCTCTGTACAGTGGAATGTGTCTGTCCTTTGCCTTCCTGCAGGAAGGAAGAGACTAGGGCCCCTCTGTAACTAGCACTGCGTTTAGAAATCAGTTCAAAAGATCATGATATATTGTGTGTATATATGCATGAAATGTTTGGAGGGTGTTTTTTTTAATGTTATTTAAAAAAACCCATTGTTTTTATATTAAGGATTACATTTCCCAACATGAAAATAGATGCATTAAATATCAAGAAAAAAAATGTTGTGAGTGAATGTTATGTATTATTGTGGTTTTATTAACAAAACAAAGCTTTTCAACACATCCCAGGTGTTCTAATCCATTTTTCAATGTTAATTACAGTTTTCCTAAAAAGAAAAAAAACTAACCAATACCAACACTGCTGTGTTCTCGCATAAGGAAATACTGTTGGAATCAGCAGGACTAATTTTTTAATTCTTTTTTCTTAAGTATTTGCGACAGATTATTTTACTACGACGTTGACATATTTCTGATTCTAAAGATATGGTGAATGATATTTCTACTTAGCTTGTTATGGTGTTTAACACAGCAAAGCCAAGAAAAGCAGCATCGTTTAAAATGTTCGGTTGCTGTTTATCCACACAGCACAGGATCATCACATCTACAGCTCGTTGGCTGCTCTAGTCAAACATTTGGGTGAAGAAGGGCAAAAAGGCTTTTGGTTGCCCAGTGAGCACAAGCAGGAGCATTGGCTGGTGTCAGCTTGTTTGCTTTTAGCTTTGGGGCAGTAGTAAAGGCGTTGGAGAAGTGTTAATCTTTGGTACAGGCGAAACACCTACTTTTCTAATGGTACAAAGTCATGCTTTGAAACCCGTCCGCTCTACGGCTTAAGCACTGCTTCAAGAAAAACTTTTGAAACTTTGCAAAGAAATACGCTGCACCTAGGCTCAGATCTAAATGTCTTAATCGCCTTTGAAAGCTTTTGCAGTACAATTTTTGAAGGTTTTTTTTTTAAAGTGCTGCTGCCTTTGGAAATTAGTAGAATACACATAATTTTCCCGGACTTCACATCATTTTAGCAAGCATTTCATCAATTACTATGAGGAACGAAACATAATCCTCCTACTCTTGCTTACATAACCTTAAACACAGGATTTTTAAAGGCTTTTTGAGAACTGGATATGCCTGACTTCTCCAAAACAATAGTTTACTCTTGCACATTCATCTTTGGATGTCAGCTGTGGAAGTTACCAGGCAAGCTGCTTTGATAAATTCTAACAGTGGAAAAGAATGAAGCTTTAGAGCTTTATAATGCTAGTGAAAACAATGTAATAGCAAATTATTTTTATTATGTGTGAATTCTGGAAGCTGCTTCAGGAGCGAAGAAAATAAATTATTTTCTTTTATTGCATTGTTGGCACTAGACCAGTAACGAACGTTGTGAAAGCACATTGCTCACCTCAGCTAGCTAACGAATAATCAGCTTCCAAATACAAACCAGAGAGAATGCAAAAAAATGGAGATTCCGAAACAAGGACTAACCTGGACACCCCGTAACAGGTAAAAATGTCGTAATTATTAAGGCACTCTTAGTAAGATATGTAGGCACCCACATGTGTGCACACAGACCAAGAACAGAAGAATGATCTTTTGACTGATTTGACTATCATTCTGGAAAAGTCATTGAAAGAAAATTTCAGTACTTGTAAGATTTAGTAGTTGTTTAATGAAAGTAAAAACATTGTATCAGTAAAGGCAAGTTGATGCACTCAACTATCAGACAGAATAATTACTTTGTGTATTCTCACAAGGTTATTCATAACAATTTCGTTAGTGTTAGATGGTTTGCATTACGAACCAGCAAAGGTGGCTTGAAATTTGGCTCATGTAATCTCACCTCCTTTTGCTTCTTTCTTCCCTCCTGTCATGTTAGAACTTGAATGGCGGTCTCTTCAAACACTGCCTGATCCGAAGAGTTCTTTCATAAGACTTTTTGCTTCCAGCACATGTCATATGAGTGCAGCCTTCCGCTTCGGTGGAGGTGTCCTTCTGCCTTGTTTTGGTAACTTTACCAAAAGACGGTTCATACAGCCCAGAGGAATTTTTCACTTTTGATTCAGCTGTTTCACTCGAGTCCTGACCTGCACGTCTGCGGTTGCAAAGACTGCCTTTTGCGGGGTTTGTACCCGACGTAGGAAGCCCATGATGCAAATTCTCAATGACCTCTGAGAACATGGAGGGTTTTTGCACCCCACTGGTTGTTTCCTTACTTGGACCTGGAGTTACACATTTACTTTCTGGCTCCTCACTTTTATTTAACTGTTCAAGTGCCTTTTTCTCTTCTTGTTCATATTCTTCCACTGTATCTTTCTCTGGATTATTGTCTTCCTCTTGATTGTTCTCTTTCACGCTGTCACTCAGTGGAGTTTCTTCAGTTTTAATCTTTTTTTTCATCTCTTGTTTAAGCCAGTCTGCCTCATTTTCTTCTTCTTTCATAAATTCCAGACAAGGGTATTCCATTAACTGTTCAGGTGCCTTTTTCTCTTCTTGTTCATATTCTTCCACTGTATCTTTCTCTGGATTGTTGTCTTCCTCTTGATTTTTCTCTTTCACACTGTCACTCGGTGGAGTTTCTTCAGTTTTAATCTTTTTTTTCATCTCTTGTTTAAGCCAGTCTGCCTCATTTTCTTCTTCTTTCATAAATTCCAGACAAGGGTATTCCATTAACTGTTCAGGTGCCTTTTTCTCTTCTTGTTCATATTCTTCCACTGTATCTTTCTCTGGATTGTTGTCTTCCTCTTGATTTTTCTCTTTCACGCTGTCACTCGGTGGAGTTTCTTCAGTTTTAATCTTTTTTTTCATCTCTTGTTTAAGCAAGTCTGCCTCATTTTCTTCTTCTTTCATAAATTCCAGACAAGGGTATTCCTCCATCAGTAGTCTGCTCTCCATTAAATACTCTAAAATGAAATATTGTGGGGTTTAAGTATGTTCTTAAATTGCCTAGGAACATAAAGCATTAAGCAAATTTCACTTTGTTATTTCAATTGCTTAAGTTGTTATTGATGGTATTTCCATCTTGACGGTTATGACAATGCTATTCACTAACATATAATAGGATGGGGCAAGATTTAAACAAGATTATTTTAACACTGCATACATTTTTTAAATGAGATTATATTTCATTTTGTTAAATGAATTAGCATGCAAATATAATCCAGAATGGCAAAATATAGGGCCAGAAAAGTCATGTACAGTGCTACAGAGAAACCACACGAGATCTGACCTCTAACTGTAATTTTCTTGCTTTTGAATGGAACCTACATATATGTATGATTTTATTTCCCTTGACAACACAGTTGTTTGTTGCATGGAGCAGAACATACTGCAACTCTCTAACCTATAAATGAGTTAGCCCTGCTTTTTAGTAGAAAAATGTATGTGTGTACTGAATGCCTACAGTAAATTCATTTCTGCTGCAGGCAACAAATTGTAATAGGTTCTGTGCTTTGGAGAGACTCACCGAGTACCTCTAAAATGAGACAGAGTCCAAGCTTAAAGGAGAAGTATGAAGTTGCAGTAAATAAAATACCTAAATGAAACTTCAGGAAGTAAGTGGTGGGAGGGGGCTGGAAGAGAGCTTGGCAAACAGTTAGGAGAGAGCTTCACAGGCAGAATCAGAAGACCTGTGTTTTCTGTCAATTTTAGAAGGGGATTTCAAAGACCAATGGTGACTTTGGTTATCTGTTGGGGTCTGGTAACGCTGCGGGCTGTGGGGGAGAGTACAAAACACAGGAGTTAAGGCATTCCAGATTACTAGCTCTGTTGCTGATCTAGTAAGTGATTGTTTCATCTCTGTAAATGTGTGATCTTTTAGGTCATGTAATGTCTCCTACCACTTGTGAAGTATCTAGTGTGATGGCATCCAGATCTCGGTTCTTTCTACAAGCCTTACTGTAATGAAATTAATGTGAATATTTTTAGAAAGAAAAACTGAGATAAAGGAATAAATGCACTAGCTCCTTCTTTCTCCTGTTCTATAAAAATTCTTCACAATAAAGGTGTTTATAGATGAGTCCCTTGCATGTAACTTCTATATGAGAACACAGTCAGTGACTAAGATTTACATAAAGTCTGTTTACAGTGATCATTTTAATGAGGAGATACTCCCAGCCCTTGAGGAGCTCCTGTCTCAGCAATAGATCCTGAGCAGGAAATACATGTTGACATCAGCTATGATGAAGATTCACAGCCAACAATTCGAGATTGGCGTCTGACTAGTGTGGAATTAACAAGCTATCAACTAAAGTATACTTTTAGAGACAAAGCACTGACATTTTATTAACATGACCAGGTACTGCTTTTAGAAGTACTGCAGCATGAATATGCCTTAAATCTGTGGAGCTGCTCTGCTGTCAGCGCAGCTGGATTTCAGCAGCTCTTAATAAATTACCTTGTTGAACTAGCTCTTGCCAGAGAGGTGTCAGCTGATGGCTCTCAGACCCGTGTAAATTACCAACACTGTCAGTTCATTCAACTTTTTAAAAGATCAGAAGAGTTTCTGAGAAAAATGTTAAAACATACCTCTGTGTATTCTATTAGAAGTTTCTGGCTTTGGTAGTTCATTTGTTGATGGCATTTCTGTTCTACACTGGCCATCTGCATATGCTTCCTTTTCTTCGACTTCTTCATTCTTATCTTCTGAAAACTTTTTCTCCTATAAATGGCAATTAAAGGTAAAAATAATGAGGAATACTGAAATAGTAACTATTAAAATACAGGGGAATACTTATAAAAAGATTTGTGATTTCTATTAGCAGTATATTCTTATTTTTCATCACAGTGTTTATCTTACATATTTTCTGTAATATAATTACGTTCATACAAAAGCCACATCCTTGAAAGTCAAGATGATGGATCAGGCAATTCAGGCATATTGCTGAAACTCAGGGAATAACATACAGCTTAGCTGAGAGTTTAAACAAGGGATTGGATCTGTATCTTTCATACCTTTATTAGTGGAACTGGACTTTTTTCTGTCTCCTGAGTTTGGTACTGTGACAGCAGCAGGGATCTAAAACTCTCTCTATCTACTTGAACTGATGTGTTTATACTTAGACCTATTGAAAAAGGACAATTGTTAGTAATGCAGTAGCTTCTGGAATTACACTGTTGGTATGAACAAAAGATATCTTTGATGACTGATAATACTGGTATGTGGCCTAGGATTTAAACATATTTTTTTGCTTATGTCTTAATGCCCTTTAATAAAGAAATTCTTTGTTCTGCCTGATCTATAAATGCTGAAACTGGAACACGAACATAGCTACCTTGACTTTTGAGTGTTTTCATCCA
This sequence comes from Apaloderma vittatum, assembly GCF_000703405.1. Lineage (NCBI taxonomy): Eukaryota > Metazoa > Chordata > Aves > Trogoniformes > Trogonidae > Apaloderma > Apaloderma vittatum. The sequence goes on from NW_009725789.1 coordinate 13,329, forward strand.
TACCTCAGTGCATCATAAATCCCCTTAAGTTTTAGATCTACAGAGTCCTGTTCAGATAAGAAACATAAGTCAGACAAATGTGTCTACACCCTAGAGACCACACAGGTTTAATTCTAATGTAGATTTGAGAGGCCTGGCATGAGGCCTCAGCTTTCAGGTTCCTAAATTTGGATCTTACAGATTATAATAAACATGCTTGTTTCTATGCCTTCTGACTTGGTTACTCACCTTTCTCAAAGTTAAGCAGTTATGTAAGGGTTTATGGAACCAAACTGTTCAGAGGAAATATTTAATGCTGTTTGAAATATCTATGATCTTTGAAAAGAGATTCCAAGACAGTGTTTGAATGAGACATTTAAAGAAATAGCTGAAGAGAGATGGGATGGGGAAGGTAAGTATATTGTCCTTTTATTCTATTTTAAGAATAATTTTGAAATGAGTACAGTAGCTGAGAATGTTGCTAGCACAGCAGTAAAAATGTGATCTTGCCTATTTCAAAGCTCAACCTTGCTCCCAGCTCTAATCTCTGAAATCAGAGGAAGACTCTCAATGAAAACGGTGATTTTCAAATGTTTGCAGTTTGGTGGTAAAAAGAGTGTTGATAACCAGTCTGAGGATTACACTTGAGGGAATGACTTTGATGATGTGGAGGAAATTAGTTTTCCCTTTTGAAAAGCAACCAGCAAGCAGTTACTTCAGCAGCTTTTCCAACAAGAATCAGCAGAGCGTTCCTCACATTCAGAACTAGGGGGAGCTGTACCTCCAGGTGAGCTGGTGTGACCTCACGACTGAGCAAACTTTGGTCTCGGAAAGGGCTTATGAAATGAATGGCTTCATTCAAGACATCAATTTTATTTATGTATATAATGCTTTCTGATAACCTAAGCAAGCCGGCCTTCAGCTATTTATCAGGAGTGTGAAAAAATGCAGCCCTGTGTTTATTTTTTTCCCTACTGCTGGGTAAACATTTTTGCAAACGCCGAACAGAAGATAACTGCTTGAAGAAGTAGCTCTTTGTAAGCGTGTTACAGGAAAATTCAAGTCAATAGCAAAAGGAAAAACAAGTCTCAGTAATTCCAGTTCTATATTTCTAAATCATCTGTTTTCATCATTAGCTGGCAGAGAAAGAAACCTTTGTTGGCCAAAAATACCAGAAGATCAGACAACTTTGCCTGGAATCTTTTCATCATAAAATATCAGGTCTCACTCCAACTAAACTTCCTTATCTCGCTTAATGATAAGAAGAACTTAAATATTTAAGAGTGATTTAAATAGTGTAAGTAACAATATGTAAGTATACAGCTTGTTATATGACAACTAAAACTGGAATTCAGAGCTTCATAAAAAAAGTTGTCTGGCTTGGAATGAGAAGTAGGAATTTGTGTTTCTTAATCTTCCAGCTTGAATTATGAGCCTTTTCCCAGTAGTTCAGTTGTAGTTAAGGCAGAGTAATGGATTTGCAAAGGCAATGAAGACGAAAGAAAGAAACAGCTGACTGTGGTAAGACTTTGTGCTGATCCCATAATCTGAAGAGTTCTGTGGGCCTGTGCAATATTTCCAGTAGATATGTTTGTTACCATGTCAATTTTAAGTGCTCTTCTCTCCCTCTATGAAGAAAGTTCTAATTCCTCGTTCAGTTTAGGAGCAGGAATATTTGACCATTATTTTAAAGAGGTGCTTAAGCCAGGAAAGCTGATGTTTGAATAATTATCCACAGCTAAGGGTGCGTGTTGAGCAGAAAGCTCTCCTTCAGGGTATTGACAGAATGTTTATGATCCTGAGTAGGAAGCAAAATAAAAATACTTGAAATTTGTTAATTTTTGCATAAACCACATTCATTCATAAATTCTAGATACTACATGTAAAGCATATGACAATTAGAAATTTTTAAGTGCTACAAGAAAATGATTTTTGTCCCTGATGAATATAGTGAGCACGTGGGCAACATAACAGTTCTTGGTTTGTATGATCTGTAATCATTTTTAGTTGTTGCTCCCTCCGTTCAAGGGGTGGCATCCACTTGTCTGAGCACAGGCGCCTCATGCTACTTGAGATGCACTTGAGCATTCAAGGTATCCACATAAGACTGGCCAATATTACACAGGACTGATAGCATGCCCACGTCCTTCCGGAACAACAACTACAGGGCCAGGCAGAATGTGCTGGGACATCTCAAACGGCACCAGATGCCTATAATTAGGCAGTTGACTCCCACACAGGGCAGCTGCTCTTGGAATGTTTGCTAGACAAGATTGCAAATAACAGATATTTTTCTCCACTACCTGTCTGAGCATCCATGTGAAAGAAATGCTCTTTACTCAAGAGCTCCCTCTTCCTTGATAGAATTAACTTCCTATTGCTCTTTTCTATCATTCTACTGTATTACCATAACAAGTTCTGTCGATAGAATGAACTGAAGGAATACACAATTACAGGGTTATTATGATATCTGGTCACTCATTTAAATTTATTACACCAAAACCGAAAGGACTATTAAGGTTAAACATTCTCTTCTCTCAGATAAGCTGACAGGGTGATCATCAGACTGGCCTTTAAACGTCATAAACCTTATTATCTTGTCCCCAATGCTGTTTAGTGATTTTTACTTTCCAGTTTAGTCTCTTCTAAGAGGCTGCACTTTCTGAAGTCAGCAGCATGTTTTTGCAGACAGTGTGTGCTACTGGCAGTGATAACACCTGATGTTTGCAGTTACTGCCTGGGACTGGGATGCAGAAAGGCTCTGGCTGATACTTATTCCTACAGTGACCAAGGCCACTGCTGGCTCTTGTGTGCCATGCTGGGGGTGCCGGGTAGTAAGAGGGGTCACAAGGAAGTAAAAAGTTGCACCTCCAGGGGGTAATAGACAGGACAGGCGACCAGCAAGAGTATTCCATTCCATATAGGTCATATTTAGTATAAATTGAGTGATCATGAGAGTTTCTTGCCCTTTTCTGCAATGGCCAATGTCCAGGGAGGACTCTGTCCGATCTCCTGCTTTTGATCCGGATCCTGGGTTCCCGAATCCAGCTCCCTGTACCCAGTTCTTGCCGTGGCTAAGCCTGGGGCTGCCCCAGTGCTGCCTGCTCTGCAGCATCAGGGGGGATTCAATATCAAGCTTATATATAATTGTATACAGTTCTTTATTTTTTATCATTTCACTATTATTTCCATTACTGTTTCATTAAAGCTGTTCTAGTTTTTCTTCTCTAACCTGTAAGTCTCTCTGCCTCATTCCGTTTTCCTTCCCGATTTGGGGCGGGGAGAGGGGGTTAGGGAGCGCCTGTCCCCACTTAGTGGCTGTCCCAGCCCTAACCCACGACATATCTAAAACCATATCCTCTTCCCTTTTCACTTCAACAAAATGCAAGTTGCAGGAGCTTCCATAATGGACACTGAAGCTACTTGTAAGTTACAGGGTCTAAGGATTTTAAAGATGAGAAGACCTGATTAAATTCATTATTTTTGCTCATGTAAATGCACTTTGAAAGCGTGTGCTAAAACTAGGAACTTGCTACAGGAGGCAGCAACTTGTTTGCGAGGTGCTTTGACTTGGTGAGCCATGCTGTGGGAATTTTAGCCCAAGGGTGGCCGCTTCTCCAGGCCAAGTCAAAGTGAAAAGCCTGAACAAAAATTAGGCTGCAAAAGCTTTGTGGACCAATTGCTTCCCCTTGTTAAAAACCAAATAGGTCAACTGATCTTGATGCAAATAGACACTTAAAACAGTCACTGTTAGTACACTAAAATATGTATGATAAATGGTATTCATTACAAAAATTTGATTAAATATTAAAACCAAGTAATCTATTTGTATTCATAAAATAAATGAGCAAAACCCCAATCACTTCATTCTAAATTAAATGTGACAGCATACTTTTAGCCTGTATAAAAGTAATGTATTGGCTTTTATTTTGGAATATACCTCCCAGTTATAAAGCAACGTAAGCTTCACATAACTAAACAAAAAAGGAAAATGAATATACACGTACTTTTTTCTTGAGGTACTGAACCATTTTTGTCTTCTGGTATTTTAGGCATCCAATTTGCATATATATATTTTATATAAAGTTGCCGATCCTTTTCCTATGAAAAAATAAACATTATTAAACTTCTAATATGCATTAAAAATTATTTTTTACCAACTTAATTCTCCCATGTTGGGAGAAAACTGTCAGTGATTTTGCTTTGCACCAGGCTGATATGGTGACCTTGTTGTTTACATAGATAAGAATTATTATTTTTCTTTCACAAGTCAAATAAAAATTCTCACTTTTTAAGGCTAAGAACGCATCTGTACACCTTCGGAACTTTTTCATAACACAGTGTTCAAATGACAAAGTCTTCTCTAATGATTTTTTCATTTGTTGTTCTGAGGGGTTTTTTCAGACTAAGTACTTTTTGGCTTTACACCGTTTTCAAAAACAGAATTTTTATTCGGTGCCCTTGGTTATAATGCACTCAGTTCTGGTCTACAACTTTTTGTTTGGGAGAGGAAATAAATTTCAGAGGCACTTTTAAAACTTACTTAGCAAGAATACTCTTCCCTCACTGAAATCTATCCTAAACACAGAAGAGAAATTTCAGTAACACTCTCACCATATCTGTTTTTGTGTGAAAAATCAGACCTGTTTTTACTCTGAAGATACAGGTTGTCCTGAAAGTGTGTCTGACTCCCTCAAATGGTCTGAGTAAGACAAGTGCCCAAAACTACGATTGTGTAAGAATAAAGTCTGTCCTGGCACAGAAATAAGGTTACTAGGCATGTCTGGTCTTCTTTGTGGTAAAAAAAAAATAGAAGATTTTGTGAATCTAAATACAACATTAAGAGAACTGGATGCACACAGCAAACTGTGTGGAAAGAACATGAAATAATAGAAACATTTTAGAAAAGCATTAAGGTAGAGAAGTCTACTTCAGAATAATGTGCATTTTGCAACAGTTTTACCTTGCTGTTCCTGGGACTATAATTGTTCCCATCTCTCGGATTTGCACATACAGCAGGAGATCGGTCTCCAGCAGGGAAATAGCTCTGCAAGTGCTGTTCGGGGGACTTTGATATGGGGCCTGGGACTTTGATATGGCTCACTGGGCTTTTGCTGCTGGGCAGCCTGGCTGCTGCCAAGCATCAGGAGGAAAGTTTCTGCACCTGATACATAGGGACAAACAATGCCCCTGTACAGAAAGGCGCATCTCCATGAATCCTCAGGGGCTGCCTGTTCTGCCCTTCACAACATCTGGGAAAACTCCCCATAACAACATCTTTCACAGAAAGACAATTGATTGGTATTTAGAAAGAGAAGCTCCCTAGCAGGATCAACAGATGGATTGGTCACTTTAGACAGAAATAAAAAAGGAGTATAATTTAATTGTTTTACAAACATAGTGTAAATTATTAAAAAGCCACACGGGTTTTCACGTTTTCTGGAATATGTGCTGGTTTCCTTGTTTATAACTCATGTGGCATACCATTCATGGCAGTCTTGTTTCTATTTGGTGTCACATGTAGGTTTTCCTGTATGTTTGGTTTACAAGCATTACGATAAGTGTTGAACTGGATGTATTTGTCCCAAAAATATTTGACCAAAAACCAAGCCAGAATTTAAACAAACTATTGAAACATTTACATAAGCCTTTCTGTTAAACTCTAGTTTTGCAGATTGTAATATCTGACTCATTTTGAAGTGTTTCTGTAAGGAAGCTCATTTAAAGTGAGCAGATGAATATATGGACCTAGATTTATTAAAATGGTAAAAAGCTGGTGTGGATTATTTGTTCAAATTGTGACACATTAATCTCTGTTTCAATTACTTATCAAATTACTTCAAACTTTTGACAAATAGACCCTACAGTGATTTCATCATTTGATACTTTGACTGGTTTTGGTAGACTATAGACTCAATTAGGGGACAAAAATTTGATTACTAAATAATATACAAGTGGCAAAAGGAATAGGTAACCTAAATACTTGAATGTTCTTGTAGGAACAGGAAACTGTTTAAAAACTTGAATACCTTAATTTTTTGGTGAAGAGCATTAATCTCCATTTGCAAGTTCTTTGTAATTATCCCAGCTTCCATAGCTTTTTTGTTCTCATTTGCCAGCTGACGACTAAAGGTTCTGTTGTTCAATTTCACTTGCTTTTCTAGGTTCTTAAAAAAATTACATATTTTACCGTATCGATATACTCAGTATGACTGTTGAAAATTTGCAATTCTTACCAGATTTAAAAAATAAGCATTCTCATATAATGAAAAGTAAGTTTCTAATAATTATATTGTATTGTAAACAATGCATTAAATCAGCATGAAGAATCTGAAAAATTACTTTAAATTGAGCAAAAACTGGTTTAAAACCTAATTTTACTAAACAAGAGAAGTATGTAACATAAACATAAAAAATAAGGATGTACATTACCTTTCTGATGGATTAATGAATAAAGTCATCTTTAAGAAATGTTAAGACAATGCTTCTGTTCACACTGAGAGGCTTAGTGTAAATGAAAGCTCAGTAATTTATTGAGTACTTCATCATCAGAACGCAGTGCCACGCACTGAAATTATAGTTACTAAAACTGTAAGGTGGACACCCAACCCTGCATGCTTTTTATAGCATCTCACTAGGACTTCTGTAAATAGAAAGTTTTCAAAAGAGAGTCTGAATCCAGCTCTTTATATTTTCATTCTCTTTCATGTAATAAGTGTACTTCAGAGCTAGCTGTTCAGATTGTGGAATGCCTCTAAGACTGCGTGGCTTTTTATTTAATTCTGTGCATAATATACCCCACAGAAAATGCAAATTAATTCCTGGAGGACAATGGAAACTTCATTTTTTCAGTTTTGTATTAAAAAATTGTATTCCTGTCTTTTCATGAAAGGTTCAATAAGAATAAAGAAGCATGAGATGCTATAAGGGACCTGAATTATCTCCTCTTAAACCCTCACCAGGCTTTTACTACAGCTACGCAATAAATCAACAGTAGAACCAACCCTAAAACCTCGGACACCTGACTACAGCTTAATTCAGGAGCCACCCTACAGCCCAGACTGACAGTGATCAGGGAGCAGGAGATGCAGGAGATGTAGGTACGTCCCTACTGCCCACCAGCACCACGTAAAAATAACCGTGCCTGTTCCACATACCCCAGCTTCGGTTGCTGAAGGAAGTGGATCAGCAGCAGCCTGGTGTTCTCCGTGTATGACTGATCCCACACTTTGCCAAGGTAAATTAGGATCCATGCTGGTGTGGCTGGATGGGCCAAGCTAGCCTGGGTACCCCACTCTGCTGGCAGAGAGCAGAGTGGATGCTCTGCTGAAGATGGTTCTCCAGCTCTATGCTATGCTTCTGACCTAACAGGGCTAAGGCATACAACTTAACTCCTCAGAGATGTTTATTGCCAAACTAAATCCACTCATACACTTCTGGTGGATTTTAAAATCCTGGAAGGGGGTACTACTACCATTTCTAGTCCCTTACACTCAGGACAGCACTGGGTTACAAAGAACGTTCAGTGTTACCGGACTGTATCGGAATCATCGATATGACAAGAAGCAGCTAAAAACTTTCCACTATGCTTTCACAGGATCCTCTCCTGTTATAGTTTCAAAAATACAATGATATGCAATTTTTACCTGTATTCTCTTATCATTGACTTCTATTTTTTCTGTAAGGACTGATAATCGGTGGTCAAGTTCTTCTCTCTCTGCAAGAGCTTTGTTTTCTGAAAGCACGTGCAAGGTCTGCAAAGCGTCTTTAGCTTTAAGCAGCTCTGCTTCAACTTTTTTGAGCTTCCTGGATGTTTTTTTCTCATCCTCCTGAGACATCCTCAGGAGTTTCCTTAAAGTTCTCACCTCATTATAATGACCTGCTAAGAGATTCGTCAATTTGCTTTCTGAACTTTCATATCTACCTATTGCTTTTGAGTGTCGACGCTGAAACTGTTTCAAAACGTGGTTTTCTAAGCTTGATGCTTCTACTTTTTGTCGTAACTCAAATATTTCATTCTTCAGCTCTTTAATTCTGTCAAGTCCTGCTGAAGAGATTTGCAGAGCCATTGTATTTTTTTTCTGGGACATCATACTACTCTGCAGGCTTAAAAATGAAGAATATTGACGTGGTGTCTTCTCTGCTGGCAATTGTTTTCCTCCTGCATTCAGACCAAAGTAAACCGGCATTGATATATAGCAATCACTTCAGGCAGCAAAATCACTGAATGTCTCTACTGAATTTCTCTACTGCTCACACAAGCTCAGATAACTGCTCAGCTAAGCTGCTTAACTGTGGAATATTTGACAGACTTACCAAGACCTATACTAGGACTCCAATGTCCAAGTATTTCACAGATAAATCCATTAAAGATGTTATATCTCTGTGCATGCACTTATGTGGCTGCACTGGGCCACAGCTAAGTAGGTCTATAGGAGGTCAGGGTTCCCTCCTTTTGTTCTCTGAAGCCCCTTTCATTTGAAAGAGCCATCGCGCTCACTTTCCATTAATAAGGGTAACTACACAGCTGGTGTCTTCTGAAGCAATTTAGAAAAGTATGTTTATGTTAACATGTTACTCCAGTATCAATGGAAATATTTTTTCTCTCTGTAAATCATGCAGTTCACTGATGTTTGCATGATCTGGGGACCAAAGAACTAAATTCAACCCACTTAGAAAGATTCTCAAGAGGGACGACCTACACCTTGAATGGGGTGTGATCTGAAAAAACAACAGTAATCCACAGGTCTGCAAGAACTCAAAACCTAAGGTTATCACAATAGTACGTGGTTGAATTTCTCTGTAGCTAGGATTTCTAACCAGCTTTCTAGAATTTTCAAGTCAGCTTTTAATGGAACTACCTTTTTAAACCTTACACGCTTATTAGTATGGAATAGTTATGCACTTGTGTACACTGTTTCTGTGTAGAAATTGAAATAAATCTTTATGGGCTAGCATTCTAAGTGTGTTACTGCCATTTGACTTTCTTTATGGCCAGCATTCTGAGTGAATTACTCTCATTTTCCTCTCCTGTAACATAATTAGATTTTGAAAATAGTCAAGACTGTAAATCTGAGCGTGATCCCCTTTTTCAGGCACGTATTCAGTTTCACTGTAGCTCTCAGGACATTTCAGGTAGTACTTTGCTAGAAGGTTATTATTACAGTTTATAGACCACATAACATTTTATGGATGAAATAGACCTAAACCAAAAAACACCAGAAGAAAAGGACGGAACATTTCGAGCACTTCTGTTGAATCCAATGGGTCTTCTGCATACAAACACTTTACAGGAGCAGGCCACAACTAGAACAGCCCATTGCAGGTGGGAAGCAACATCAAACCATCTGGCAGGTGTCCAGTTGTGTCTGTCCTTTGCTCTTATTCCTGAACTACCCCATCTGCTCCATTGTTTCAGGATGCAAACTGGACGGTTTTTGTTCGGACGGCCCTGCTGACAGAGGTGAGAAAGAGGGGAGGGACAAGCTGGTAGGACCTTGCTCATGGAAGCCACACAGAGAGAACAGACAGTCTGAAGAAATTCAACATGATAGCGAAAGGATAGAAACAATCTGAGACTGGGAATCAAAAGAGGAGAGACTATGATTTGGGCAGGGCAGTTATTTTTTTTTTACATATGTTCCAAATGGATTAAGAAGGAGTATCATGGAGGTTCAAATAGACAGAGAAGAAATTACAGCAGTCAGACACACTCAAGACCTTCTGCACTGAGCAAATTAACAGGTGCTGCGAAAAAAACCTTACCAGAGATAAAAACTAAAGCACATGGAAGGTACACAAGCATCAAACCTGCATGTTCTCTGTAACACGATTCCATTGCAGGGAGACTACAATGTGGCCACAAATTCTCAAACAAGTGTTTGCGAAATGAGAACAGCCACTGCGTTACTACTTTATTTTGCCAGAATAGAATGAGACGATGTAAAATAAAGCGGAAAATATCTACTTGCAAAAGACAACACTATTGCAAAATCTATACTCGTCTACAGAGGGTGAAAATGCAGATTATAGTTGTGTTCCTGGGAAACGAATCATTTCAAGTAGCCATGAACAAGCAAAAGCAACCAGTTAAAATATGTAACATGGCCAGTAGCCACTAATGATAATTCAGTAGCCATTAATGCTACTTTAGTAGCCACTAACAATAATTTTGCTACTTATTCTTTCTGGTCTGCTAGTTTCATGCCGGTATGACTTCATGACAGCAGCATGTGACTTACATAATAGAAGAGATAATATAGTGGTTCCTTTTGTTATTTTTTGTTGATTTGCTTCTTGTAGAATTGGTAGATCTAGATGAAATTTTGAAGCTCAGAAGGAAAAGGGTCATTAGTTTTACACTCATTTTTTGACATGACATGGTGGGATTTAAGAAAGTGTGGGTCTAGATATGTAAACGTGCAGACATTAAAAGATTCTTTACTGCTAACATTTACATAAAGGGAATATATTTGTGATATAGGGTCATTCCATTGAAGCATAAATTAATTTTACATAATACACCATGACTAAGCTGGCCAAAACAAGGCTTTTTTTGTCAAAAGCAACACTTTTGTGAAGATATATAATTTTTGAGTAACTTTCCTCAGGGAAGGTTCTTCCAGATTCATCATGTGACGCATGGTCAAAACCAGAAGTTGCAGTGTACATGGGAGAGACACTCTGAAGTTATAGAACGCTGACTAATTTTCTATGTCTATGTGAATATCTGTTACACTTCTTTTCTTTTTTTTTCCTTAGTGAGGCTAGTGAAGAGCAGAAGAACAGCTTACTTCATACTCAGCAGCATTATTTAAACACTGCGGTTCTGGTAAAAATTATTTTTTGAGATACGGTTCAATCTATTTAATTTTCTTAATATCACATGAAGACTACTCAGATCATAGTTTCATAGATGCAGAATTCTGCCCAGTAGTAGAATAAGTTGTATATTTGTGGGGGTCTAAAAGGGGTGTAACAATTATGTAAAAGAAATTTGAGAGAGGTTAAAATAACCAGATGGAATTTAACAAGTAGCCTTCACTAAAAGTATTAGAAGATATTCTTAGGACATCCCAACTCCTTTGTTGGCATTTTTGTTTTATGGTGGCATTTTATTTTACATTAAATTTCTTAAAGGGGAGAGGGGAATCACATAACTCCCAGAGAAAATTAAAAAGGGTAATTTAAGATTGCATAGAATGTTCTAGGTTAAATCAAAATAGTTTCATTACTCTTCATTCCCTTACATGAACAACTGTTCCTTGTGGAAGACCAAGGAATGCCCAGGGTCTACTATTTGAGCCAGTGAAGTAAACCCTAAGAGATGAGAACTCATATCTTAGGATAAGGAATAAGCAAAGGCCAGCTTAGTATATAGATTTGTATTTCTGTTTAAATTTGATTTGGCACTGTCAACATTTTCTGGCTAAATTGTCTTTAAATCAAATTAGCTTAAATGAAACTTAAAACTATGGCTTTAATTAGTTTTGATGAGAAGTGTGGGCTGAACCTCATCATTCAGCTTCAAAAGCAGATGTTGAGAATTTAATAAAACGAAAAAGAAGAAAAGACAGAAGAGCAGAAGGTGAAAGACAGGAAACTGAGAAATTAAATGAAAGATATTACTGGAGAACTGAAGAGAAGCAGTAGCTGAGAGGGGACTGAAACGGACAAACGGAGAATGTATGTTGAAGGAAGAGATCAGAAACAAAACTAGTTAGGGCCAAATCTCTCTCTCAAAGATAAAAATGCCGTTTCCAGCATCCAGAAACTGCAAAACTGTCATAGGGAAGAATTAATTGTAGCCTGTGTGCAAAAGCAGAGCAAGCAAACGAAATGGGGGGGTCCTAGCGAGAGAACACTGACTTGCCAGACCAACATGGCCCAGCAGTGTCTGCGCCTCAGAGCCCAGCCCTCAGCCCCAGGGCGGCTGAGATGGGTGCCAGGGCCCACCTGCTGGCGTGGGAAGGACACGGATGTATCCAGGTCCCTCAAAATTGCCTCCGAGCTCTTCCAATGGCCCCAGAGGAGCTCCCTGGTGTGGCCCACACGAGCCAGAGCTCCCCCACCCCTGTCATGGAGGAGGAGCTCCCCAGGGCACCGCTGGGGCCCAGCAGCCACCCTGCTCTCCCCAACCACCTCAGTGGCCTCGAAGGCCTGCAACACCCTCCAACCCCCCCAAAAACCACCCTGGCACCAACACCCTGCCCCACCGGCCAACTCAGCACCTCGATACTCAGCTCCAGACCCTCACGGACACCTCGAGGCCCTGGCACTCAACCCCACTGGCCCCGCCTCGCCGGAGCAGGAGAGTGGCCCCTTGCCTCTGGACACCCCTGGGCAGGGAATCTCTACCTCGGGAAAACTCTTCCATCCATATCTCCTTCCCTACCTCCGCCCGGCCCCGCTGCCCACCCCGCTCTGCCCCGTCCCCTCTCGGCCTCCCCAGCATCTTCCCCCATCGCCCCAGCCGTCATTACCAGCCTTCTTGGCCGACAGCAGAGTCGCTGTTGCCATGGCGACAGGCGGCGGCCGCGGGGCACCCTGGGAACTGTAGTCTCTTCTTTCCCTCGGCCCACGCCCCCCCGAGATGTCTGTGTATATATTTATCACTCCCTTATTTCTGCTCCCCACCGGGGTTCTAACAGGAATCAGACAATGCGGTGTGCAAGTGGCGGGGCTCCTCTGCGCCATGAGCTATAGACAGTGGATCCTTATGGCGGCCGTGGTGGCACCTTTCGTTGTATTGGAGACCTTATTGCTCTCTACGGCTATCGTAAAGGAGGATTTAGAGAGGTGGAGATGGGTCTGTTCAACCAAGTGACAAGAGGAAGTGGCCTCAAGTTGTATCAAGGAAACATTAGACTGGATATTAGGGATAATTTCTTTACTGAAAGGGTTACTAGGCGTTGGAAGAGGTTGCCAAGGGCAGTGGTGGCGCCTCAGTCCCTGGAGGTATTTAAGAGTGGGTAGACACAGTGCTTAGAGACATGGTTTAACTGAAAACTTGTCAGTGTTGGGTTAATGATTTGACTTAATGATCTTAAAGGTCTTTTCCAGTCTAAGCAATCCTGTCATTCTCTGATTCTCTTGCGTTTTGGCATGGTGTGCACCCTGAGAGTGCACAGGCCAAACACAACGGGCTCCAGACTCACAGTTCAGGTTTATATAGAACATTTTTATGCTGAGAAAGGCTGGAGGGGTACACACAACATCCCATGGGGATGAAAGCAGCAGGAGTAATATTTTTCCTCCAAAGGGAATCGTGCCCTGAAGTCCTCACCTGCCAAGCGCTGGGTGGGCTTTAGGCCGCATCCTGGTTTTAGCCTGAGTAGATCTGTGGGCATTTCAGATATGAAATTAACTCTCTCAGCAGAGAGAGTTAATTGACAATTTTGTCCCAGTCCTGATTGTGGATGTTTGGTGGTGGTGCAAATATTTTCTACTTTGAGCATTGATTATTGGTACTGCTGTACTTGCAAGGCTTATCAGTATGTTTTGAAGGCTATGACCACTACACCCTTTGTTTATGCTTCTTCAGAACACTAGTAACCAAATAGATTAATTTGGAAACAGTAAGTTCCAAATGGACAGTTATTTGCATTGAATTTACTAGGCAATACTTTCAAAATCTCCTGAGAAACAAGCATATGTAATAACTTCTGGCAGTAATTTATGTTTTTGCAGTAAGGTCTGGAGGGGTTTTGTTTGTGTTACAGGAAAATACTCTGAACATACCCATTTCTAACAGGCTTTTCTTTTTGCTGTACCTCCTGTTGCCTCTCAAAAGAAGAAATGACAGATGGTGAGCCACAGTAAACAGTGAGAACTATCCATACTGTTATTTTTATTTTTCAGTGAGGTTTTTCAGGATCCCTATTCCATACATGGAATGCTGCTTTTCCAGTTTCATGTTTCTGTTTGCACAGACAAAAAACTTACTTTCAAGAGCATCTATACTAGCATGCATTTGGTCCTACATAATCAATCCTAGAAAGAAAGCGTTGTATTCCATTTTAGATATTTTCAGGATTGGACACTGCTACATTCAATCATAAGTTTTGAAATGTGTGTAAGCACTTTCAATAACCTAGGCCGGTTTTGCCTCTGACAGAAGGTCATCTTTACCAAGCCCTTACAGCAGAAGCAAACTTGGCCATTAAAATTTAAAAGCAATCTGTTACCATTTAACATTCTTAAAATACCTCTCATGCTTAGAGGCCTCCTTAAGCAAACATGTGCAAGTAGCCACTGAATTGTGACTATCTCTGCAGTAGAAGGCAACAGACAGAGGGAAAAAGAGCATCCTGGATAACACAGTAAAATGGAATATTTTTTACCAAGTATTCTGGACCTCCTCTTAAAGCTTGTGCCCTGGCAATTTTCCCTGGTGATACAAAAAGAAAGAGAAAATACAATGATAGATTCTGGATTCACAGAATCAGCCAAATCACCGTTCTCGATATTAGGAAGAGTACTGACACATATTTATTTCAGAGAAGTCCCTGAGCCCTACAGTACGGATAACGGTCTGAATTCTTGAAAGCTGAGTGCATTTGAAACTGAGGTTTATTTCAGTATGATCTCTGCTGCAATTACATCTGCATCTGTGCCCATCTTGCCCTCCCCTTCCTCCTTCCCCTTTCGTAATGTAAAATTTGCAGCTACAACTCCGATGCCTCCGTGTTGTGGCTGGGGAGAGGGCGCAAGCCCTGTGTGCGGGAGTTAGCTGTCACAGTGCCCACGCAACGCTACACATTGCCCGAAAGCTCTGTGATTGTCCTCAGCACTAAGTTGCCTGCTCCCTGTCCCTTCTCACTTGTCCCTTCCCCCTCTCCCAAATATTTCTCAAGCCCTGTCTCATTGGTGCACTACTCTCCTTTGCCTTTTTTGGACTGCCTGCCCTGTCAATCTAATGCAATAAGGCCAGGGGCAGGTGCAAACCCCTTGCTATGGCTCCTCTTACTAACCAATCCTCTGCTGGCCCCTCGTCCCAAAATACTTAAGAGCTAACAGAGTGGGAAAGCCTGGAACCTCGGGAAGAACTGGATTGCCGGGAGCAGGGAGCATCCGTTTAGGACCTGGCTTAGCCCAGGAGCTGCCGAACGCTTGGATTCCTCTTGGGACTGTGGTGACTTGTGGATAACAAGAGTGCTCTGCTGATTCGTTTTCATCCCTGTCAACATGGTGATCAAAGTCTTTGTAGCCACATCTTCAGGGTCTACAGCGGTAGGTGTCTCAATTAACATTCTTCTTTCTGCTGGGATCAGGTTGGTAAATGATCCTGGCACAACCCGAGTTTGCATGGAGAAAAGAACACTGGATTTCTTCTAGTCTATGTTGTGCACCTTATTCTTGAAAGCTACTCAAGATGTTGAGAATTGCTATTAATGCAGGCTTGCTTGCATGCAAGGTTGTACTACAGGTATAACATTTTCATATAAATTAGCTGTCATTTAATAGATTTACTTCTGCTTCAAAAAGTATATGCAATATATATTCACTGAAGAAGGGAGAAGTGGATATTGTATTTGCACAAAAACTAGGGTAGATTTTTTTACAGTAAAAATGAATTAATTTGTTTTTAAAAAAGGCTTTAGGATGCTGCTCCTGAAAAACAGGAGCTCTGTCTAAGAAAGCCTGGAGCCAAAGAAAGTTGAGTAAAGTTAAGTGAAGAAAAATTTCTCCTCACTCCCTGATTTTCCCTAGGTATTTTATTGTGTGGGTTTTTTCCTTTCCTTGTTCTGTTTTTTTTTGTTGTTGTTGTTTGCTTGTTTGTTTTTTTTGTTTTGACGTGTGTGTCTCTTGAAATGCTATACTGATGATTTTTAGAATTGAGATCTGCTGCTGTAGCTGTCAGCATAGTGTATCAGCTGAAGGGAAGGGCATGTGAATGGTACGGAGGTTGGAAGTCTGTGGGAGGTGCGAACCGGGAAAGGACTGTTTCCTTTTATATCCAGTTCCCAGATGAGCTCAGATTGCAGTTTTCCTTTGGCAGTCACTCACTCCCAGTGACATGGCTAAACAAACTGGCTGGTGCTTGCACATAGCTGTAACTGCATCTCTGTCTCTCTGACATCAGCTCTGTGTCTTTAAGAAGCTTCCAGAGTTGAAAAGTTCTAAAAAACACCCGCTGTTCATGGGGCCATCAACTCCAGAAAATGGAGCGGGGGTCATTCGCTAAAATTCAGATTGAAATATGACTGAAGAAGTTTGCGGTTCACTCATCAGCTTGTCTTGCCAGCCTATCATTAAGCCTGACGCTCTAAATTTGTTGCTGACACTTTAGCATTCCTTTTTTCTTAAGAAACCTCAGATGCAAGGGAAGAAAAGAGGGGGTTGGAAACTGCAGATTTCCTGATTTGTAATCTAGCAGTTACTGCTCAGGTAGCTTTATAAATCGTCACATGCTGTGCATTGGCAGTCTTTTCTCTCCTGTTAAGTCTCCCAATTTTGCTTCCTTTGGTTGACCAAAGAAGAAACATCCCTACCTCCTTTGCCACTCATCCAGTTTCTAGAGAAAGCTGTGATGGGGACTGAAATCCCAGCGCAGGCACCTGATGTGCATATGTTTTTGGGCCATCAGCATGACCTCGTGTGCCTCAGCCACGAGCTGTGGCCGCTGCAGCTCTAGGGTTGGGACTGTAGCTCACCAAGGCGGTTGTATGAGTGCTTTGATTAAACAGCAACATTTGGAGATCACTTGAGCAATTAAAACTAAGCGTGTCATATATTTAGCAGTAGCTCAACCAAGATTTTGCCTCCACTATACACGGGCTTTCTATCTCCTCCCAGCTAGCAACTAGAACTGACTCTGTGGACTGCAGGGAAGGGGTGCACATAGAATCATAGAATGGCATAGACTGGAAGGGACCTTAGAGATCATCTAGTCCAACCTCCCTGTCATGGGCAGGGACGCCACCTCTCGACTAGACCAGGCAACACATGGGGACCGAGTGGGAATCGAACCCGCGACCTCGGTGTTGGTCCTTGTTGTCAGCACCATGCTCAACCCACTGAGCTAACCAGCCCCATGTGACACTGAACACTGAGCAACACATGAGCTTGATCCAGCCATTTTGAGCTGTTAAGCATTGAACTGTAATAGGTTTTCAGGTTATTAATTCCAATCTCCACTGTATGTTAGCAGCCCACAAAAGTGATTATTGGAATCCTGGACATATACTGGAAGGAAGGGTATACATATTTACGTGGTAATATGCCTCTCTATTTCCTCCTTTCTGATATATTGGGTGTATGTATAGCTGTAGCGATCTCAGAAGGCAGCCTGCTGTTCAGATTACTGACACAGAATAGCAATGCCAAGTAAACACAGTGTTCAGCTGGAGTAGTTTTCACACATTTACTGATTAAAATGAATGGAGGCTGTCCTTTCAGTGAAGCTTTAGTGAGTTTTTGTATACACAAAATAGAACTCACTCATACAAGGAGCGAGCACAAACACCAATATATCACTAAAATCCCGTTAAAAACAAATTTTGTATCAACCTTGTACAACTTCTCCTGAGAAGAATGAATTTAATCCCTAAAGAGCTTAAACTGTAAGTCTGAATTGTCCTAGTAACACTGGTACACTCTTAGACGGAGCTGATCTTCTTGTTCATTTTGAATTTCAAAGTAGGATAGGCCCTGCTTTCTCTGATGTAAGTCAGCAGAGGATCATTGGTAAAGAATGAAAAGCATTTCTATTCTGTGTACTACACAGTCACGCCATTTGCAACTGGTTGTCATATTAATATTTTTTAAAAGTGAATGAAGTGAACCTGGTAACACTCTGGTGCTCTGGATCAGATGCCTGAGTGATACAACTCACTGTGCCTTTAGACCAAATCTGTAGTCTGTAGATTAAGAAATTTATTTTAAATAGCTTCAGCCTTATTATCTTTGTGCTCCGAACTTAGCTGATATTGAACTATTCCTTAAGGCAAGCAGAAGTGGAGACACTTATTTATAGTGCTAAAAAGTATTAAATTCTTGGCCTTAAGCAAGCAGCGAAAAAATAATTCTGTTACCAGCTACAGAAGTGTTTTGAAACGGGTAATAGCCTGCAAGGTTCTAAGGTACCATGAATCGTGGGAGAAAGGAGGTTCATGTCTTACATATAGGAAGTCTTCCAAAGTCTTGTTTACTGGTGCTCATGGTTAGGGGGCCTCTAAAATCATTTTATTCCCAGTGGTTTTGGTGACATTTTATGAACTTGCCAACCCTCAGATCTGTAGGTCCCACAAAGACTGAGGAAAATGTAGACTATTTGAATTACGTCCTCTAAAATACGGGGAAGGTGTTTGCCATCCCTGACTACGAGTCTAGCTGTATAGAAACCTGAGCTCAAATGTCAAATCAATTTCAATTCAAATCAGAGGTTAGAGTGTGATAAATAAGAATAATTATCAGGAATAAGTTATTAGAACCAGATGCTGAGGCAACTCTGCCTGCCAACATTAATGTTCCTCTTGGTGTAAGTTGTTGACTAGGTGCCATTTGCTTCTGCCATAGGCAGCTGGTCGATGTGAATGCTCTAGATTGTGAAGATATGGATGATAGTATTTAAATATGCATCAAATTAAATTAATATTGTCTGTAGCTCTTACACTCTAACTAGATAGAGTTTATTTAAAACAGGTTTTTAAATTTATTTTTATTTTAAGAGACTAGCAGCTAGGGATGGTGGAACTTGCACTTTGTTGAAAGAATATGACATTGATGAAATAATAGCCTGATCACAACCACTTTCCGGGGAATCCATGCCTAAGTAATCTGAATTCTTCCCATTCCACCAAACACCAGTGAGAGCCCAAACAGGCTCCTGCAATCTCATTCATTCTGGGAAAACCTTTGCGTGTTCTCTGTCTTACATTCTGAAAGATTTCCCTCTCTGAGTGCTGTTTGCCAGAGAGATTCTTTTGGTTGCCCACCTACCCAGTGCCAGCCACCGCAGAGGCTTGCTTTATGGTTTTGTGCTCAGCATGTGTCCCAAGTCTTTTGCCCTGCCTAAACTCTGGTAAGCCTTAAGAAATAGCACATCTCCACATAGTTTGTGGCTGTTGCCATGAGAAGCATTTCAGGCATAATTGCATTATTCAGGCATAATTGCATGCAGCTTTATTTTTTCCTCAACATTCACTTCTCGCACAGCCCTCTCCTAATTTTTGGTTTCAGTCTTGGTGCTGTCTGAGTCTCTCATGTATCCTGAACCTCAAGCTGAAGAAAAATTGTTTGTTCAGGTTTAATTCTAAAAGTCATAGCTACAGCCATAAAAGCAAGGGAGCACAGAATCTGTGGCTTAGTTTCCATTACCTCCTCAGAGCTACTATCCATCTGAGGAACCAGCTATTCCAGGAACTGTATCTACTTCACTGCCTGTGACCGAAGAGACAAGCTGATGCCGAAATTGCAGCTGATAGCACTTGAGTACACTGGTGTTAAAAGCATGTGGTGAAACTCTCAGTACTAACTTATGTAGATTTTATTAACCATTTATACAGACATTATCTTGCTACTACCTCGGACGACATGTCCCTCAAGCAACCCTTTCTGCCACTTGAGTGTTTTCTGCAAATAACTGTGCAGCTAAATAACCATCAAGAAAATGATGTCTGCTTAAAAAGTGAAAGGAAGAATATCAAAAAGCGCCTTTGAGAACTATCAACTGTATGGCTTTTGAACACTCTGGATTGGTGTTTCCATTCAAAGAGATGTCCTTTTTTTACCTCACCATAAACCTCTGTTGTTGTCTTAAAAATGCACAGGGTTTTGTCTTTGTTATTTTTTATAAGAAGGCATAGCTCTATAGATAGATACATCCTTATTTAAACAAGAAAAAGAAAATTTATCCTTAATCATGAAAATTCATTCTCCCAATATAATAGGCTATGACTCCAGCTTTTCAAATTTATTAGATTACAGAGATACATAATCCACAAATTATTTATTGCTTCATAGTTTGTCTCAGTCTGATTTAAACTAGCTTGGTATCACTGTAAATTAAGTTGTTCAGATGTCTGACTTTGTGGAAGACATGGTTTCAAATCATGTGATGGCTGGTATGTAAAAATTACCTTGATACATCATTCGAGCTCCTGTGTCTATAGGACAGTATCTTGTTGCATGGAGTAGCATAAATGGGAGGAGAAGTGTGTCTGGAACGTGATTGTGCTAGATGGTAATTTAGTTGTCTGTGACTGAAGAGAAGCTTGAGGGAATTTGTGCAGATCAGTCCAAACAGTGCTTCCTTCAAATGCCACAATATTTGTAGGGCTAAAGTTTGACCTTGCAGCTCTTAGACAAGCAAGACATAAACGAAATGGAGAAGTTCTTTAAATGCTGCTTAGGAGTAGCATGCCTTTAGTAGAGACGTATAGTGAGTATTACATCTTCAAGGTAAAGGGATGGGTTATAAGCCTGATGCCTGCATCCTAAGCCTATACAGAACTAACATCAAAGGGAATAAATGCCGTGAATGAATTCTGGATGGCACAGAATCTGTGTATAACATGCTTTATTTGTATGTAGTATGTTCCTCACAGTCCAGCTGAAACACCATTCAGTAACATGGGGAGTTAGGCTGTACTGGATTTTCATTGAGCTTTCACTTATATTTAATTATTTTTAAATAACAGGGGTAGAGAGAAATACAGCCCACAGAAAGCTAAATGCTCTGGGTGCTGAGAAGCAGCATTGAATCTCAGGTTCAAAAACTTTAGGGGCTATTGGAGCAGTGGATCTAACTTGACATGCTTGCAATTGCATGTAGAAAAGTATTTTCTTATTAAAGAAGGAATTTTGCTTCTTCTCTTTCCTAACCAGATCAAAAAGAAACAGCAAGAAGTAGTGGGCTTTCTAGAGGCCAACAAGATTGACTTTCAGCAAATGGACATAGCAGGTGATGAAGACAACAGGAAATGGATGAGAGAGAATGTTCCAGGCGAAAAAAAGCCTCAAAATGGAATTCCCCTCCCTCCACAGATCTTCAACGAGGAGCGGTACTGTGGGGTAAGAAGTTGTTTGGAAATTTAAGTATCTTCAGAGAGTCTTCTTTCACAGAAAGCAACTCTTTTCCACTAGTAGGGAATCATAGAATCATAGAATGGCCTAGGCTGGAAGGGACCTTAGAGATCATCTAGTCCAACCTCCCTGTCATGAGCAGGGACGCCACCTCTCGACTAGACCTGGCAACACATGGGGACTGAGCGGGAATTGTTAAACAAACTCCTTAAGACAATTTGAGATTCACTTTGGAAGAACAATCCCTGGAAAACATTATTTTAAGCACAGAAAAAACAATGAAACAAATGTTTCCTTTTCAAGACAAAAATACATATGGAGGGAAAATTGACTAGAGAAACTCTGCTTAACAGGTTGTATGGATTATCATCTGCAAACTCAGAGCCTATGCAGGATCCAGAGCTCGCTGCAAGGTGTAGAGTTTGCTGTCTGTGAGGAGGTCTGTGTTCTCCTCTCACATTCTCCTACCTCCTGCCATGTAACTCACTCACAAGTTGTCCTGCTGTTGGCTCTCTGCCTTGACCCTTACATCAGCTTCCAAAGATCAAAGGTGGTGCTGGCTAGGTGAAACTACAGCTTTCTCATACAGTGTCTTAGGATAACCAAATGTAGCTCAGCTGCACTTGCAGTAGTAAATGCCCAGTTATGTGGCTTGGCAATACTGAGCTACCGAAGACTAGTGAGGTTCGTAGCAAGGCTGATCTGCTATCTCTAGCTTTGCACTTTGCTTCTTGAACGTTCATGTAATTTTGCATGGTGAGTGTTGCTGTTTATTTTGCTTGGCACACTCATCTGGGCTTCTAGGAAGTTAAGTAGATGTCTGAGGCACCAGGGTCTGTGAATAGGAATCTTTATTTTCTGTTATATTATGTAAATAAATATTGTAGTTGACTAGAATAGTTCTAGCATGTGGTTGGAATTATTGAAATTATATTAGTTATTCAATAAATATCCGACTCTTCATAACAGAAATCATAATTTTCATCAGATGCCTTTATGTTTTCATATATGCTTGTAATAGGTTATTTCTCTTGAGAAAGTTTATTCAAATCAGTGATTGGTAATACTGTAACAGCATGAATATTAGGATCATGAATCAAAAGAGATATCTGAGACAGCTTTTTTCTCATAGTCTGGATGGAAATACGTAGTCTGTAAAGTACTCTGATATGATCGCTGAAACGAACTTGCAAAGTACTCTGAAACGCAGATCACATAGTGAGCCCAGTTTTAAATTACTCTGCAAATCCGGTGTGAACCACCGCAAAGGTTGTTTTGGGAGAGAAGGGATTTACATGCCACTAGGTTTTCAGAATTAACTTCAGTGGTCTCAGAGCAAAAGTTGCTAGCATGAATAATGGAATGTTTCCTGCTTTTCTCTTAGGAATCTTAAAAGAGAACTTAGTAGATTAGAGTTCATGTGCATTTCAACATCCAATCTGCACCAATAAAAAGTATAATTTGATATATCTTACTCTGGCTTTGTGACAGCCAATGTTGCAGTAAATATTTCTGATATTCTCTGGAGAGGTTGTATAGTGAATTAAAGAGTAATTTCCTTACAAATTGTTGTAGCTTGTCAGCCTTGCCAGTAAGTGATAAATATACAGTTTTTACTCTATGTCTGAAGCTATTTTGGGAATAATCTACAAATAATCTACATCTTGAAATAAATTAAAGTTAAGGAAGAGTTCTTCGCAAAGACACCTCCCTGTGGAAAAGGGTCCAGAAAACAGTTGCAGCTACTGATTTAAAACCTAAATCAAATTTACAATTAGTCTAAAAGTCTCCAGAATTTTAATGTACTCAGCTCTCAAAGCTTGTAGCTAATGATCCCAGTGGGGGCACAGCAAAGATTAATTTATTACATCATTATTTTCAAATAAATGAAGTAAGGAGATGGATATCAGTACATGAGCCTTACCCTTCTCCTCAGGGGAAAGTGCCTTAAGGGTATTGTGCAGTGAATGTGAAGTGGGATTATGTGAGTTTGTTGGGAACATGAGCAGGGACTGGCAGATGGGTGCAGAATTCCTCCAAGCAACATGATTTTTTCTGCAACATGTCTTCAATGTAAAGCTGGGGACTTACATTCTACTACCCAGCATAACCTGCGCAGGTCCAACAGACCCATCGTTCTGATATCCAGGACTGTTCTATGCTGTTCAAGGTTTACATGATGTATCTCCTCCCCCGTGTCCCATTTCCTTTGTCCTCAGTCATTTTATTAAAAAAGGGGCTGAGAATTGCAAGAGTCTCTGCAAGTCACGGACTCTAGTCCAGTATCCTGGATTCATGAAAGTCCCTTTAAAATATGTTGCTCTTGTTAGGACAGTCTTCCAGGGCCACAGTCTTGTGGCATCTAAAAACTCAAGATAAAAGATTTCCTTCTTCACCCTGAGAAAGAGGAATTTCGAGAGAGATAAGATGACCTTCAGATATTTTAAGGGCTGCAGCAAAAAGAAGTTCATTGGTTGTTTAAATTTAATATTCACCCTACTTTGAACAGAAGGTTGGACTAGATGGTCTCCTGAATCAGGTGGGTCTTCTTCCCACCCTGTGGTTCCAGTATTTTGTAAAATATGTTCTGCTCCACACTCACTAGAGGTGGGACAAGACATAATGAGGAAAAAAAAAGTGTAGCAAAGGAAGTTTAAGTCAGATATCAGGAAAAAAACACGTAGTTT
Organism: Apaloderma vittatum; assembly: GCF_000703405.1. Lineage (NCBI taxonomy): Eukaryota > Metazoa > Chordata > Aves > Trogoniformes > Trogonidae > Apaloderma > Apaloderma vittatum. Next base: position 37,022 of record NW_009725789.1, read on the forward strand.
TCAGAAGATTATCTTGTTAAAGGTCATTACCAATGAATTGGAGAAACATCTATCTGGAATGGTGTAGTGATTCCTGCCTTGGAGAAATTGTCCTCTGAGTTATTCTCCAATCCTCTCTTCTGCAGTTCAGTAAAATTTTGGTAAGGAACAAGGGGATATTGGGACAGAATAGGAGGCTTCCTCTTTGTGCCCAAATAGGATGACAACAGTGAGCAAGCAAATGCAGTGCTATTGCTAATCTCCTTTTCTGCTGATACATAAAAGTATCTGCATTTTCTGGCTGATGCTGAAGAGCAGATTCACTTCTTAACTTTTACTGTAAAATGGAGGTTTCTCAGAGACGCATTTATGAAAATACAACTATGAGTGGCTTTTCCATGAAAGAAAAAGAAGCTTAAGACTGTCTTATAAATAGAAACTAATTTTTCTTTCAGATCTTTGGTATTGTTATTTGAAGAAACAGATTAGAAATGGATTCATCTTGTATGCCTGGCTATAGCACCAATTTCAAGTATCCCTTCTAATCCATTCGTGTTGGCAATTATATTCTTATACGATCTTTTTTTTAAGCTGCTTCTTTACTCATGTCTAGACAGACGTCTGCATCCATGTCACTTACTAAATATATTGAGCGCTCTTTTGCTCTTGTCTTTGCTTTTGCTTAACAAAAGACCCTAGAAAACTTCGAAAGAAATGTAAACTTCTGATTTTCTCTGTAAGCTGAAATCTATGCTTTGTAAACTGAAATCCATAGAATAAAATATCCATGTCCATATTTTTTTAAAAAGAATCTCTGAATTATCAGTTAAGACTTTTGTCTGCTGCTTCATATAACTGCTCAAATCTAATATATGCAAATCATAAAGACCTCTAGAGACCTCTAGCCCAGCTGGCTGCTCAAAGCACAGATAGCTTTAAAGTTAGCTTATGCTGCTTGGGCCTTTGGCCATCTAAATTTCAGTAATCTCCAAGAATGCTATTTCCATGCCCTCTCTGTGTTCTCTTAACTGATGCCCTACTACTCCTGTGGGGAAGAAGTTTCTGCTGATATCCTGTTGGACAATGTTTTTTTTGCTGTCTGGCATTTTCACGATGGTCATACAAAGGATGATAGTGTAGAATATATATGTGCATATACATGAAGAAAAACTCATGGAGTAGTTTTGGGTTTTTTTAAATACAATTCACTGCATTTTTCAACGACTAGTTCCTAAGACAAATGACATCACTACCCTCCTCCTAGACCGTTTATGTTTTCTCATATAGATACAATATTATTGCTTACCTGAAATACATTGTTACTGCTCATTTTTCTTACTACCTGCCTTAGGAACAGTTATCTTTGGTCATTCAGTGAATGGAGAACCCCACAGCAACACGAAATCAGGAAAGAGAAGTTTTGAGAAATGGGTGGCCTGGAGCAGCAGAAAGTAATCTGCCTGGACAGACCAAAATGTGCTCTGGGGCTTCTCTCAGATCAGGCGGTTCCAACAGCCTGTACTTAGGTCTGTGTGGAAGCCAGTCTGTCCCTTAGATAAATCAGTGAAATGAGCTGTCATTTGTCCTGTCTGTTAAGCTACGTTACCTCTTCCAAAGTGGACAGAAGTGTCATTCATTCCATTCTTGTTGACATTAAGTGTCTTCTAAACCATCCACTCCAGCCTTTCCCTAGGATTGCCCTTGGCTAATAATTTGTTCTCTGGAAATACTGAAAGAGTCCAATACAACAGCTCAGGTCCTAACCCAGCTTTGCTAACAAGTCTCAAGGATGAGTCAGCACCTTACTATTTACAAGCTTCTATTTTTGAAGTCATTTGGGATAAGAGGAAGGATGACAATGTGGTCAAGGCAGTTGTCTGGGACTCATTAGCCATGCATTCGGTTCCCTGTCCTACACAGAGCTGCCAATCACTCACAGAGTTTCTGCTGAGATCTTAAATATGTGTTGATTTTTATCCGTGTAAGATGTGAGTCAGGAACTCCCCAGTAACAAACTAGTGAGGACATAGCATCCTTAACTGATAGGAAAGTAGTACAGGTGAATACAGGAAAGACCGTTCAAGTTCTAGGTGGTAGGATAGGAGCCATCCCTCACGTATTTTCAGTTGTGTTAACCCCGAAAAAAGGAATTTAATGTAATGATTTATAGCTTCAGTTCACATGTGGACAAGACATTTTGGGTGGTACATATGTGTCAGAGGGAATAACATAGTCCTTTGCTAAGCATGTCTGAAAAGTAACTGCATTTTCTAAACCAGCAACTTTAAAATAAACTGTTTCATCATTAACATTTCACTTGTGCTATAACGTCGACTGTTGCCTTTTACTGGCCATAAAGCTGTTCAGGGTTTTGAGGCCTTATTTTCTGTTCCTACAGCAAGTTTTACTGTAACATTTAGATGGGAATAGCTTTCCTTTGGTGTGTACATCTGAGGCATATTACAATGAGATGCTTAATTTTATCTGATTGTCACATAAATTTTATCTGATTGTCACATAAATTTTATCTCATTGTCACATAGACATGGTATAATTAAAGTGTAAGTCTCTGAAGGAATTTGCCCCTTTGTTCATTTTGCCAGCCAGTGTGAAACTCCTTTTATCTGAGCTTTCTTCCTGGGCCTCAGGTAATGCAGGCACTTGTACAAATGCATAGTCATTCTCATCAGTATAAGAAAGATTTGCCTGGGCTAGTCTTTTCCTCCTGTGCTTTCATTCGATTTTTGTTACTGATTCTCTGTTGTTTATTTGTTCTTCTTTTTTAGGATTTTGAGTCCTTTTTCTCTGCTAAAGAAGAAAATATTATTTATTCATTTCTTGGTCTTGCTCCTCCTCCAGGCACAAAGGTATGCGCTGCTGTCCTTCCATGGGGGCCATTTATTTGATTTTAATAAAAGATTAAGATAGGCAGTGACTCAGCATGTCGAATAAGGGACAGTGACAAGCATTACATTAGATGCTGTTGCAGCAAAGTGTTTTTAAGGGGAAAAAAATGGTGGCTGGTTCAGTAAATAGTAGAAACTATTTTTCTCTTCCCTTCTTTCACTGCAGGCTTGTTACCATGGCTCCAGCTGATGAGTTTTTTCTGGCTTTGATGCAAAGCACTATTTTATCATATTCAGCTTTTAAATGATTCATAATTTCCTAATGCAATTTATAGGTTGTGTTAATTACAAGAAACCTCCACTTCCCCTTGTCTCCATCAAATCTTGAGCAAACAGGGTTTGTACTGGTCACCAACAGAGGGGCTGGGAGGTGGACCCCTTCAGTCCCCGGTACACACCGAGACTGGCACTACAGGGTTGGCTCCCTCTGCCTTAAAGAGGTAACTTCCTCACTTCGTGAAATCCGTTTGGCAAATCTGCCCATTGTTCTCCATCCACTGTATATTGGCAATGTTCTAATATATTTTTGGCAAAAGAAAAAGATGTTTCTCTGGTTTTTGTTTTTCTTTTTTCTTCTTCTTTATACAGAAAACAATGCATTTTGTCATTGAGTCTTCTGATTAGAAGCTTTATAACTGAGCATTACAGCTCTCTTAAACTGATATGATATTAGATGATAATCCAACATTACCATCTTTAAAGCAAGTGATTCAGCAAAATAAATGAATCAAGAGAGTGATGAGCCAGAGTGATAGGAGAGCTCTGGTGCATCGTGGTGACCTGGCTGAAGAACTGCCCTGGAGCATGAAATCTGCTTTCTGATCCAACTCAACTGCCAACTGTGTAGCACCTTTGAGTGAAACGCTGATGTAACTGTCTGGTTTTTGTCTTCTGTAAAATCAGATAAAAAGAATGAGCATTTGCACAGTACTTTGGGAACTACAGATGAAGAGATACCCAGGGGAGAGCCACAGTTGCTATAAATGTCTTTGACTGAGACCCTGTGTAATAAGAAGCAAGTGATTTAAACTTTCTGATTTAGCTGGGCCATCTTGCACCAAGGGAAATAAAAATTACTTGCCTACCTCACAAGGGTCTTGTGAGAATTCATTTAATTAACATCCACAAAGCCATGAAAGACTTAAAGGACTGCAGGTATTACATATTATAATCATTATAAAAGATATGTGGAAAATCAATAAGATAAAGAAAATTGCATTTTTCCGTCTTTCCACTTCATATATTATCTGATCCTTCATGCAAGGTTCTGTTAGACAGTCTATGAAGCAGAGTAACAATTTTTTAGAATTCTTCCATTCCCAGCTCTCAGTAGAGACTATTAAAATTTCTACTTCATGACAACTTTGTGAATGTTGAAAATAATATGTTCAGTACATTCTGTGGGGCAATTTATTGTTAGTGCTATTGGTAGCAAGCAAATATGGTTTACACTGATTGACTGCTGCATTGGTGGTGGTTGTTTCAGTCCAGAAAGTGGAAATAAGTGAGAGTGTTTTCAAGTAATTCGTATACAGAGTGGAAGTATATTTAAATTGCCTCCCTTTTAGAATCTGTTCCTGAATTTGAGAGAGATTTATATAAGTGTTTTAGCAGTTATTGCAGAGGTGTTTTTCAGCATCTTCACTGCGTGACAGCCTGCTGTGCTTTGTCATACAAATGACCTTGCTGCACAGCTTCTGCTTTTCTTTCATTAGGCTGTCAATTCAACCTTATCATGAAGTACAATGGATGGCTGGTGACATTGATTTCCAGCAACATGAATCTGGAATAATAAGCTAGGTGTGAAAGAGATGGTGATAAGGACACATACAACAGGGTTTCCTACTAATCCCTTCTTAAATAATTACGGTGTTTTATTGTTTTCTTTTTTTTTCCCTTTTTTTTTAATATGGTGAAGTTATAACAGAAGCAAACTATAATGCGTGGAACACCACAGAACAGTCAGTAAGCATTTGCTTTCTAGAGGTTTTTACATCACTGAGACATTATAAATATTAATATCAAGTTGATGCATGATTTATACTCTTGCCTCAGAAAATCGTCTTTCCTTTTCCATCTGTCTTTTGTCTCACATTGCACCAGCAGCAGAGAAGCCCTTCAGTGACTAAGATGCTCTTTCACAGCAGTTTAGGAGGATCCTGACCCAGGACTCTTTTGAGACTATTTTCTGGAGCAAGCAGAGGAGCTTTTTGCTACTCCCTCAACAAAACGTAACTTCCCAACAAAATACTTGTAGTAGAGTGCAAGCTGTAATCAATATAGTTTGTATGTCTAGGGTCAGGTGTGTCAGTCTCAGCAGTCCCAAAAGTCGGGTATGCTTATTGTTTTAAAGCCCTCATCACTTTTAGTCCGAGACCGTTCTTAATATTCTTGAAAATGCTCTGAAATATTGGTAATGTGTGAATAGCCCATTAAAAGCTCTGGCTGCATGACTTGTTTTCTAAACTGGCACAGATGAACTGTTTTGTTGATGCGATGCCCGTTACTTACACTAAGAAACAGTATGCTATATTACTACACCTTCTGAGTATCTTAAAAAGGCTTGAACGCAGGTAATTAGTTGCTTTTTATATTCAGGGAGAAACAAGTTTTTTGAGAACTTTACTAACTCTTCTGGAATAGTGCTTTGGTTTCCCAGAGGTCCAGAGAACCCATTTTAGGTTCGCAATTTCTCTGTGAACTCAGTGAGGCTGATTGACTTGAGCTGAGACTCTGTTTTCAAATCTTATATGTAATTAAATCCTTAATCTTAGTATTCTTGATCTTAATATCCATAATCTTGATTTCCCAATATCCATAGATACTTGAGCTTTAGTCTTTTACCAGAAGACTTCTACTGAGACTGCTTTGAATTAAAAATTTACAGTCTCTGCTTTTTATTTAAGGGAAAATGACCTGTCAACCAACTTTATAAATGGCACTTCATTTTAAATTACTTAAAAATTAAGTTTTGTGTTTCTATGGAGAGCTAGTATAATGAAGATATTCCAAACATCACAGTTCTCCATATAATTAACAAGTGTGTGTGTATGTGGGCTCATGCTCCTTCCAGAGTTTAATTCTTTTAGCTGCAACTTTTTTTTGCCTTATGTTCTGAGTAAGTATATGATTTATCTGAGATAATTTTGCACAATAGGTCTATTTTAATTAGAATGCCATCTTCAGTCTTTATGTACTTTATATATCTAGCAAAAAATATTTAATGCATGAATTTTAAAATAAATGGGTAAAGATGTCCCTTCTCACTGCAAAGAGGTTGGACTACATGACCTTTAAAGGTCCCTTTCAACCCAATGCATTCTATGATTCTATGATTCTATGATTCTATGATTCTATGATTCTATGCTGAAAACAAATATCTAACCAATTTAATTTTCATTAACGCTGTCCTTTTTGTTTTAGGAACTGCTACAAAGAAAGTATTTGTAAGGAAGTTATCATTTGCTTAAGAAAGCAATGTAATACCATAATGTTGCACAAGAGAATTTCAATATATGTCTGTGTTACTACATATTTTAATCTTCAAATATTTTGTTGGCTTGTGTGGGGAAAGTAAAAGAGAAAGAAAACAAATTTTTCTGTATGTCTGTTTTTAATAGCAATACCACCAGCATCAGAGTGCCGTGAGGGCACTGTTTTAGGTGTACTGGAAATAAGGCAATATTGCCAGAAAAAGAAGTAGTCTTTTCTCCTTCCTCTGGCTCCTTCTTCTTACTCCCAACTGCTTATTCCGCTCCCCAAGCATCCCCCACGCGCTGGCAAAAACAATCCTGCAGCTGTGTAGCAGAGTGGGCAAATTGTGTGAGATAGAGAAATGTTTTTCTTTTAGAAGCTTTAATCTTAATCAGCCTCCTGCTCCCATTCCCCATGCAGCCCTGGAAAGGGTTTTGCTGCCAGGAGGGCAGAGGCTATGCAGTGCTGGCAAGGACTGCAGGGAGGCTGATGTTTGCTCTTGATATTTGTTGTTGTTGTTTTTTTTCCTATTGTTTTTCTCTGCAGAGAGGAAGAGGAACTTATGAACCTATGTGCCTACTCTCTTTTCATGACAAGCTATTTACATACACAAAACCTGTTTTCCATGATTCAGGAAGAAATTGCCAAAAGGGCGCCAAATCTTACATGCAGTGAATTTTCAGAGAAAAGACAAAGCTACAGAAGTATTTTGTCCATTTTCACTCTGATCATGACAGACAGGGACATGCTGCTTTGCCCAAAGTGTGTAGTATTTAGGATGACTTATGACAGGACCTCCCCTGAGCCAAATTTTCTGTTGCTGGAGGCAACCACATCAGATAACACTTCTCATAAGTGATCATATTCCCTTTTAATGAGTTAAGTCCTTTGTCTCTGCTTCTCTACTAGAAAGCTCTTCCAAAATTTCACACTGATGATGATAAGAATTTTTATTTACATGGATTTTGTACTAATTTTGCATTTACCTCAGTGATCTTCCTTATCCTATCCCTCCCTGGTGTTTACTCTGGTCTATTTTTAGAGAGCCATCATATGCCCTCACAGCATTACTTTTAATAAGATTAAAGTAATGAAGCTTTTTTTTGTCACCCTTTCATAAGGCAGGCTCTCTACTCCCTCAAATGTTCCCATAGCCCCCCTCTGCACCTGTTCCAGTCTGAATTTCTCTTTCTTGAGCCTGAGTGACTGGAACAGTACAGAGCGATCCAGAGGAGATTTCGTCTTGACCTTACATAGTTACATTAATATTCTCTTCCAGTTCTACCAGCTACACCTCACCTCATGCATCTGACCATCACATGTGTTACCTCTTTTGCTATCACATCACAGTCGTGGCTTGGTTATTCTGTGATTATTTAGATACATTAATCTTTTTCTTCTTTGATGGTCACAAACTAAGAAGCTCCCAAAGTGCGGTAGAAACATCTTTTTCTGATCTCTGTCCCAGAATTACCTGTCCCAAAAAATGTGACTTTGCACGTCATGCTATTGCATTTCATTCTATTTCTGTTGTTCCACTCAAGGTCTCCTTTTATCTGACACAGTGTGTGATCCAGCGTGGCCTTTCACAGTTACCTAGCTCAAAGTACAACAGGACTTTATAAAGAGCCTTCTAGGAGGTGCTCGTTCATGGTGCTGGAATAAATAGATTTGGTAGATTAGCGTGTGAATTGAGGGACAGCTTCCTGATGATTTTTAACACGAAAGTTAAGAGACCATCTATGAAATCCTTTATTACTTCTGTTTTTCTGTAGCGTTTTGATGAAATTTAATTAGAATACATGCTGGCGAAAAGCGATTTTTTTTTTCTGAAGCTAGAATGTGCTGTAAGGATGAGCATTGGTTTCTATTAAACTTTCCACAGAAAAGTTAGGAGAATCTACTATGCTCTGAAGAGGAAGAAGTGCATGAATTCCTGTTTTCCCTAAACAAGCCCAATGCTTTCTAGAACACTGCCGGTTTCCCCTCCACAAGCCTCATGCTTTATAGAACACTTCAACACATCAACGCGCTAACAACTGCTCCTTTCACAGGAAAGTGTTCGAAATGGTCTATTTTCATTTGAGCGCTGAAACAAAATTAGAAAAACACCTCTCAAAACTGTAAAGTTGAGCTTTAGAGAGAAGAATTGTTGTTTGTGTGCCCTGAAGCTATCAGTGACTTCTATTTTTCTGCCAGGAAACGGATAAGTGTGATGCCACGAATGAAGCTGAGGCACACATGGAAGACAAGGCAGGTGAAGGAGCTCATGAAGAGGCTCAGCCTGCTGAATTACCATCAGAAGATCAACAGGTAATTTTTCCTTTTTCTCTTTGTGATATGAGGGTTTTCCTTGTGCTAAGTGCATGAAACATAAACCCACAGGCCCTCCTAGCATTCCCCAGGGTGGGAAGACTGCAGAGTGGTCTTGTCTTTTGGATCCATTTTCTTTGACATCATGGTTATACGAAACCTGTGTAGAACTACAAGGACTTTTGCTCTGAATCTTGAATAATAGCAGATGTCTTTTTTGACAGTTTCCTTTTGCTCCTCGTTGCCATAAGATTTTTTTTAAAGTTCATTTGGAATCAGATTCCAGCTATGGAGAATAATTAACCACTAGACATTTAAGTCCTATCTGCATGGAAAAATTTGCTGCTATCAATGGCCAGCATCTGCAGTGCTCGTAAATCTAGTTGTTAATGTTTGTTGTCAAGTACCAGCCAAGCACCAGACTGCTGTTGCGGCGAGCCAGATCTGATGGACTTCACCAAGCCATGTGGAAACCTCTGGGCGGTGCAGAAGTGGAGATCGTTTTTATCATTTCTGCCTGCATCATGGTCTGATGGGCAGATCTCAAACTGCAGTGCCTAAGGTTTTAGGAAGGAGCTGTTTGAGTTCCTTCCGTTCCCGCGTATAATATCTCCCAGTTGGCTAGCATCAGTAAAGTACTTATGGTTGAAAAGTAGAAGGGATTCTGCAGGAAGGACCATTCAGTTGAGTCCTCATATCTTCCTCAGTGGGGTGTTTATGTTACTGTCCAAGTTCTAGGCCCAGCAGAAACTAAGCAGAAATGGATCCTGTGTCTGGGAGATAAGGATCCAGCTGGTTTATTTCTTCTGCTGCTCTGACAGTTTAGCATTTAAGGATGGGTTTATTTTGATGTTGTAGTGTCAGGTGACTCTCTTCCCAACGAGGCAGGCCTACTGCTGGATCAAGCACTTACAATTATTGGGCTTTTTTGTGGTTTGGAGATCAGACACTCCTAGTGGAATATGTGTCACAAATGCATCACCTCTTTCACTGAAGACCAAAACAAATGTGTTTTGTTGTTTGTTTTTTTTCCATTTAGCTGTAATGTTTTTCCTCTCTGTAAGCCTTTCCCCATTACCCTTTTTAAGAATGATGCATCAGTCACTATTAAGCTGGAAAAACACCTTTTTAGACAGCCTCATGCAAGTTTTAGGGACTGGAAAGTCCAACTTACCATTTCAAAATGAGGAGAGACAGTCCTTAGTGGAAAATAAAATTTCTCCTTAAATTATATCCAAGCACTTTTTACATTTCTATGAATTTTGACATCAGATACCTTTTTCATCAGCTCTTAGGTGAAGCCTAACATAAAACTGCAGTGCATCCCCTGGCTGGATTAGGTTACTTGCCATTCTGGCTGGCAGTCTACTCTAATATTTTTCAAATGAGAACAGAATACTGGAACATGTCTGCAAATGTGTCAAGCAGCTGTGTATGAGAGGTTTTGTAATGACATAATGCAATATCAATCCTATACAACAAGCACCTTGCTCCATTTCTCACAGAATGTATTGGAGCGGTAAACAGAAAATATATTCTCATTTAGTTTTACAAGGAGGATGGTGGCAGAGGAGAGGGAACCAATCAAGATGGTGTGTTTACATATATCTCTCTGTGGTTATGAAAGCATAAAATATGGTTAGTCACCAATCTCCCCCTCTTCACCTGCACGGTCTTAGCATTGTCGAACTGTTTTTATACAGTCTTGCACAAAGAGGAAGGAAAAGTCTTCTTGAAATCATCCATTTCTGATACTCACCTTTATCATGCCATATCATGCCATCACCATGTGTATTAGCTCCTAGGGGAATTTAAAAAAGCACACTTTTCTGTCCCTGTCTCACTCATTTTTAGGGAGAGTACTCATTTCTGCAGGCAGCAAGGTACCAGGGGCTCCTGCCAGGGCTGCACAAACCCCTTTTTTCACCCTGTCCTGCCACCCACTTTTCCACATCACCTAGGACAAATCACTTCAGTGACATGGCATCTGTCCGCCTTGCCATAGTTCATCCTAATTATCTCTTCAGTTGGGATGGCATGAATCGTTCTGTAGAAATTCTAGTACTCTCATTCACTACAGACAGCACACAGAGGATGAGTTTAGATGAGAATAACTCTGAAGCAGCTACAGTTGATGAATTTTGCCTTTTGTCTCTGTATCTCATTTTACCCTCATAAATACCTGGCGGGGGCTTTATGAAATGCATTTAAAGATTGTCAAATTGCCATTGGAGTATCCACTGGATGTTAGGTCCTAAAGGATACATGTAGTATCAACACAGTATTTTTCAGTATTTCCCTCTCTTCCTTTCATTCTGCAGCCCAACACATTTTGTTTGACTGCTTCACCACACCGAATAGATGTTTTCTGTGTGCTTTTCCCACTCATGTCTTTGGTTCTTCTAGTTTATTAAGAGCTGGTCTCTATACTGTATTCTGAGAGACTCATCTTTTTATCAGCGGCCCACTACATTTTGCAGACAGTTGCATCTTTTGAACAGTAGTCAGGCCCTTCTCAGAGTGTCAATTTACTCTTTTGACAGAACCTCAAATCAAAATGCCATAATTTCAACATCACAGTTTTATGTTCTGTGGGAATCTTAGTGTGTTTTAGCATGCAGTTTCAAACTAGCTTAAAAATGACCCTCCCTTTTAGGCTGTAACCTTTTCTTCAGTGACTTTGCAGGAAATGCCAGTGCTATGGAAAAACTCTAGAAGGGTCTGAGTGAGGTAAAGACATTTCAGTCTTCGCCAACGAGCATGAGACAGATAAGCAAATAAACTGTGACTGTCTCGATTGTGGAGCTTCATGGAGGGTCCCAGATTTCAGAAGGCTCCTCCAATGCCTCAGCAGCAGGAACGGCAGCTGAAGGTCAATGCGGGTACATGTGGAGTCTGCAGCCCTCCTCTACTGCTTCTGCTGCCCTTGCTGGGAGATGCAGGAATACAGAAGCTCGAGCTTTTTGTCACAGGCTGGTATGACCCTGAGGAAGCCAGCAAGACCCCAGGCCTCTGAAAAACAAAGCTCTTAAGTGAGCAGTTGCCTCTTGGAAGTGGCAGGCATAAGTGCAGAGTGCAACAGATTGTTCTTCACACAGCTCACATCGGACTGCCTAGGCTTCAGCAGCTCCAACTCCTTGTTCACACAAACTTCCAGGAAATCCCAGAGCAGATGTCAAAATAGCAAGTCCCTTACACAGACCCAGTAGTCAATAACAGAAACAGCTTGCAGCCTGGGTCACCAAGTGACAGCTGCACTAGAATTTCTATAGATCATGATTTTTTTTCACCTTACACCTGTTGCATGTTTTTTTTTCCCAAATCACTTCATCAAGCTTATCCTCGACTTCTTCCTAACCTGTTTTTACTTCTTAATCCCCATCCTCTGATAGAGAAGTTTGAGGAACCGTTTTGTTTAGATATAATGTCCCCTTTTCTTGCTTTGCCTGTCCCTTTGAGTTTTTTGAGGAAAGGACTGTGACCTCCAATGCATGTGGCACAGCAAGGGCTCTGCTGGTCACTAGACGTGGTGGTAATAATTTTTCTTTATTTTTACTATCTGATTTTAACTTTAGATATTAGCCTTGGAGTTGGAATATTTTTTAAGTGCTGTCCCAGTTAAATCAGTTTGAAGTGCAGATTAGGCCCACTTCATGGCAGAACTATTTCAGAAACATGTTAAAAAATCATATTATAATGCAAGTCTGTATCCTGTCTCAGCAATTCCCCAGGCCATATAAAAACCCTGGCACTGCAGCTCACTTCCTTATCTCGACTCATTTTATGCACACTCATATCAACGGCTCATGCCTTCTGCATGATACTACTCCATTTTCCCTTTCTCTTTGGGATTTTGTGTAAGATTAGCTCTTCTTTCAAGTAGTCATCTTAGTATCGGACATTTAATTCTATTCACTGTACATTTACATTTTTTTCTCTTTTATCTGTCTTCATCACTTTTGCTCAATCTACAGTCTAAAGCCAGCTTGTATTATTTCTTATTCCCCAGTACTGTTGAGGCAAGACATCTGTTTCAGCCTACAACAGTTAACAGAATTGCAAGCCAGATTCTGAGTGATGATATATAACATAGATAAGACTATGTATTATTCTGTTTTAACTTTCATTTTGCAGGCCAGCTAATTCCAAAAAAAACCACCCAAACCACACCCCACCTGAAAAAGCAAAGAAAACATCAGCTCTAATTGTTTGCCAATTTGTTGCCAATGAAATTGATGTGACTAGAAGTAACTGAGAAAAAGAGATCTGTATTTAGTGATTTTATAGCTCTTTTTCAAACCAAAAGCTTAGCTTAAATGTGTTTTGTGTGTTAATCTGGAGGATACTATCTTAAAATAAATCCACTGAATTCCAGATAATTTTCCTAAATTCTGTGTTTAATTTCTGCTGTGTTTCACCTGTATGATTTCTGGTATTCTTTCTTTGACCTAGCTTTTAAACATTTTATTTTGTATCACTTATGTAGGAAGACAAGGAAGAACATGCAGCAACAGAGGTATAGTATATTTAGAAATTTTTCTTTCATCTTCTTACTTCCTTTTCATTCTCATTGCTTCACTCAAAATTGAGTAAATTCTTATTCATGAAACTAAATATACTAGTATTATACTCTTGCAGAGATAGTGATTGGTCATATCACAGTCTTATTGTTTGGGAGCAAAGATAGACCTTTAATCATTAAAAACTCTAAATGGAAGAGAAAGTGTCTTCACAGATTCTTTAATAAAATTTGCCAAGGACTGCCAAGGCAACTACATCTTTGACAGTTGCTAACTGACACCATGCTGATTACATTTTCAGTATTGTGAGTGTGAAAGAATAATTCTGACAATTTGAGCAGTTCTGCCTATGAAGGAAATTGTTTCCATGCCAGAATTTGTAAGACCCAGGTGCAAATCCTTATATGCTTTTCTGCTTTGCCCATCATTGCAAATCTATGCCTTGAATATTTCTTCAGTGTTCCCAGTAAAACTAATGATCATTTTAGACTCTTTTCCACTACAAACCTGCAATTAAGAAGAAGGCACGTTCACATCTTTCCACTTCCAAACTGCAATACATGCACACATATATATGTATATACACGTGTGTTTGCTGTCAGAGTTATGTGTCCTGCACCTGGCAGCTGAAATGGAGCTCCTGGGCCCATGGGCAAAATGTGGGTGCTGCTGGTGAGGCTGGCAAGGGCCGCAAGGTCTGGTTAGTGCATCCTGGCACCACTAGCTAATGCTTCAAGCAAGAAAGACTTTTTTTTTCTGCCAAATATAATTGACTTGGATCTTGAACCGAATCTGTTAATATCTGATAGATGTCGCTTTTCTGTGGGCTTGCCTGGCCCTGTTTCAAAAAGTGCTGATGAAGAGCACTTTTCCTGGGGAAAAATGCTGAAAAAGGCAATATTCCTTTGGCACAAGAATTTCTAATCCAGCTGACCTGTGCAGACATTTGTATTACATTTTTAGTTTTGCAGGGATGATCCCTTAGTGCAGTGGTTTTCCCTGAAAGACAATAATCCAAACCAGGAATCTGATTACAACAGGTTCGTTCCCAAGTATGTGTTTAAACAGAATTTTACTCTGGCCACTCATATGTAACTCTCATCTAGATAGTATGTATCTGAGAGGAAAACCTACAGTCTGCACTTCTCATGCACTGCCTTCCATCCTGACTTAAAACTAATTATGGATTCCTTGATTGGTTGATTACACTAGGAAGAAATTCCCATAATTTTTGTAGTCTAAGTAGTATATCAAGGTATTACATTTTGAGATAAGGCTTGTTTAGACACACAGGAGTCCCTTAGAATAAGAGTATGCCAGAAGAAAAGGAGCAGAGAAGCCTACAATACCATTTGCAGTTGTTTTTCACAGAATCACAGAACTTCCTAAATTGGAAAAGACCTTTAAGATCACTCAGTCCAATCATTAACCTAACACTGACAAGTCCTTAACTAAACCATATCCCTAAGCACTATGTCTACCCGACTTTTAAACACCTCCAGGGAAGAGGACTCCACCACTGCCCTGGGCAACCCATTCCAATGCCTGATAACCCTTTCAGTAAACAATTTTTTCCTAATATCCAACTTAAACTTCCCTTGGTGCAACCTGAGGCCATTTACTTCTGTCCTGTCACTTGTTACTTGGTTGAACGGACCGACCTCCACCTCTGCAATCTCCTTTCAGGTAGTTGAGGGAGTGATAAGGTCTCCTTTCAGCCTCCTTTTTTTCCAGTTTAAACAACCCCAGTACCTCAGCTGCTCATCATAAGACTTGTTCTCTAGACCCTTCACCAGCTTCATTGCCCTTCTTTGGACATGTTCCAGAACCCCAGTGTCCTTCCTTTTCTTGCCCCAAACTGAACACAGTACTTAAGATGTGGCCTCACCAGTGCCGAGTATAAGGGTAAAATCACTTCCCTGATGCTGCTGGCCACACCATTCCTGATCCAGGCCATTGGCCTTCTTGGCCACCTAGGCACCGCTGGCTCCTGTTCAGCCGGCTGTCCATCAACACCCCCAGGTCCCTCTCTGCTGAGCAGCTCTCCAGCCACTCCTCCCCAAGCCTGTAGCGCTGCCGTTTGACTGTTGTGGTCAAAATGCAGGACCCAGCATTTGGCCTCATTGAAACTCACGCAATTGACCTTGTCCCACTCATCTAGTGTGTCTAGATCCCTCTGCAGAGCCTCCCTAGACTCTAGCAGATCAACACTTCCACTCAGCTGGGTGTCATCTGCAAACTCACTGAGGGTGCCCTCGATCCCCTTGTCCAGATCATTGATAAAGATATTAAATAGAACTGGCCCCAGTACTAAGCCCTGGAGAACACCACTCATGTCCAGCTGCTAACAGGATTTCACTCCATTCACCACCACTCCCTCGGCCTGGCCATCCAGCCATTATTTACCCACTGAAGTGTATGCCCATCCTAAACATGAGCAGTCAGTTTCTCCAAGAGAATGCCGTGGAAAGCGGTGTCAAAGGCTTTACTAAAGCCAAGGTAAACAGAGTAGAACTACACCTTGAAGCTTTGTTTACTAGCTTTTGAAAGACGATAAACACAGATTGCTCCTCATGTTGCATAAGTGCTAGCTTTCATGTAATTCTTTATTTGGTTGCCCGAAGCACAGGGCTGTTGAATTTAAATTGTGCGATTTCTTCTATATAAAAGATAGAAATAAGAACTTTTGACACAGAAACAAGGTTGTATTATCTGACTCCAAATGATTTTTACGTTATTCAGGAGTCTAGCTCCTGTGCTACGAATCTTGATTTGTTTGCTGCTCCAGAAAAGCATATAATTAAAATACTAAGCTTTTTGTCATATTTGCATGTATTTCACATTTTCATTTTGATCCTGGACATCTATTTTGAGCTTAACCTTGTACCATGTTCTAACCTCTCTAAGAAGAGGGTTCTTATATCCCAGCACTTGCCAATTAACTGCACAAAGCTAGAGCTCTGGCATGTTAAGATTAAAAGCTCTATAGGTTAGTTTTCTGTTCTATTTTTTAAGTGCAAATAATATTGCATTTACTAGAAGCAGAACAGTTGTAAAAACAGAACTCTGCATTTCAAGACTGATTATTTTTCCATCGATTTCTACATCATTACAACTATTTTCTTTAAAAAGGATGAAGAAGAAAAGCAGGAAGAAGAAAAGCAGGAAGAAAAACAGGAAGGAAAGAGGGAAGAGGAAGAAGGAAAGAGGGAAGAGGAAGAAGAAAACGAAGAGGTGGAAGAACAAGAAGAGTCTTAGTAAACTTCCCTGTGATACATTGTTTCTTGAACAGGTTTTCAGGTAACTTAAGATAACCGCACCATTTCTAAATGTTCTTAAAGTAACATAAACTTGAAAGATTTTTACATATTTTTATTACATGCAATGACAAGAATGGAAAGAAGATCCCAAAACCAAAAAAGGTATTATGCATTTGACACATAACAGTTAGTTAGAAGTATTGCCCTTTATGAATCTGTTATTTTTTGCCATTTCTGTGGCACCAATGAACCTGACTTTCCTACTCGGCCATCTCTGTGATCCCTAACATCCACCAAGTACAGTAGACCCTACGATCTGTTCCCCATTGCTCTTACAACCTTCACCTCCCTGACAGGCTTCTGACACTCCAGCTCTCTGCTGTGTCCCCTAAGTATAAGCAATGCGAAGAGAAGTGTGCTAGGTGTATTCTGCTTGACTGGTCGGTATATAAGCACCAAGTGCCCAACTGAGGGGCCAAAAATACATGTAACTCTTCACTGCAGCTTCTCTCATCTGGGACAAGAATCCGTCCATCTCCTCTCTTACTCAGCTACTGATTTCACTGATACTTTTAGAAACTCCATGTCTCGAATGACACCCTCTCTCAAATTTAGCTAAAATATTTTTAAACAAAATTACTATGGAAGGGAGGGGAGATTGACCAGAAATATGAATTATAGAATTACTCTGAGTGCCTTAAAAACTAGGCCAAATGCCCACTTCAGGCATCCACCCACTCTGATGTGGGGTCCTCCACAGGTGGACATCTACAGCCCACGATCTCCATGGGCTGCGGGGGGACAGCCTGCCTCAGCACGGTCTTCACGATGACCCAGGGGACTCTCTGCTCTGGCTCCTGGAGCACATCCTAGCCCCCACTTCACTGACCTTGGTGTCTTTGCATATTCTCACTCCTCTCTCTCTCTCTCTCTGCCAGTTGTTGGGTAGAGCAGTCCTTTTTTTCCCTGTTTCTTAAATAAATTTTCAGAGAGGCGTTCTTATCCTGTCATCACTGACAGGCTCAGCCTTGGCCAGCGGTGGATCCGCCTGTGGAGCCGGCTGGCACTGGCTCTGTCAGACCTAGGGGAAGCTTCTAGCAGCTTCTTGCAGAAGCTGCTCCTACAGCCTCTCCCACCACTGAAATCTGACCAGGCAAACCCAACACACTTTCATACTACCTTTCCTAAATCTAGGTTCCTTTTTTGCATGGGAATGAATACATCCCAATGTTGTCTAGTGTTATCTAGTGTAAAATCACGGAAGTATCTAAATTCTAATGTAATTTTCCTTATTTTTGTTCAGGAAGCACAAGCTGGAGCAGCCTTGCCAAAGCAAATAAAATCACTCCCTCAAGCAAAACATCACTACCTTTCACGCCTGTAGACTTAGGAACATATAAATACATAAAAAAGATGCCACTCTGTCCTACCTGTGGCCTTCATATATATATCTGGTATTCCAATTGCTTGTTAAAATGGGTAGTCTTATATCTGACTGATGATACTTCAGTTGCTTGTTACATGTTGGAATTGTATTGTCCATGTCACATTTTAGATTGTAAGCTCCTCAGGGCCGGAACCACGTCTTTCTCCCTGTTTACATACTGCCAAACACATTGCTGCTGCTCAACAGGTAACTGCACTCACACAAGTGACATATTCAGAGAAAAAGAAATTCAGCACTGAAAAACATGGAGGCTTCCTGTATACAAGATATGTGAGTCATTTCTCCCTCAGCTGGCTTTGGAAAATGATTGAGATTTCCATTGTACAGCAGTTAAATAAATGCATTTTCTGTCATGTCTGTTCTTTGTCTGCAAAAGCATTAATTCAACCCTAGCAAGCTGCACTGAGATCTATAAGGTTTTCTCCATCATTAAGGATGTAGGGTCTGCAAAGTCCTTGCCTTACATTCC
>NW_009725789.1:55420-72896 GCF_000703405.1 Apaloderma vittatum
TCTGGTGTTGTGTGTAAGACCCCAACCACAAGGACACACAGTCCCAGTCCCTTCTGCTGAAGTCTTGTCAGCACACATGGATACATCTGTATTCACTGGGCTGGGGAGGCAGAGAAAATTGATCCTTGTTCGTGCTCTAACTGTCAGTTAGAAGTTCACTGAGGAGGGAGGAGCTTGAATTTCAGTTCCTTGTCCCACTAGTTTTTATGAAATTGATAAAATCTGCCTATAGAGGAAGGGCAGGGATGGGAAATGTTTATTGCCAAAACAATAATAAAATAAAACAGTCTTCAAAGGAACCACAAGTTTATGTTTAGCTCTTATCAAGAAGAGCCTAGCTTTAAAAGCTGAGGTCTGCTATCCTACAAGTGCTTGAACAGTGACTGAACAAATAAACTGGATGAAAAATCTGTGGAGTTCTCCCAAATATCCTGAGTGGGTACACATTTGGTCTTGTTCAGAATTTGTTCAAAAGTGCAAATGTGGGGAAGGGATGGATGGGAAAGCAGCACTCCCTGTGCTGCTCTTACATTTGTAGATGATGCTGAGCCCAGAGCTGGCAGGTCCAGCTGAGGGAAAGACCTTAAAGTCTTCATTTATAGCTCACCCAAATCATCAGCTCAACATGCAGCAGGATCAGTCAAGACCCAGGAAAATGCTGGGCACCATCAGGACGGAGTGATTTTGCTGAGATGTAAAGCCTTGCTGAGTTGATATCTTGAGCACTTTGTGCAGTCTGGTATCTGCATCTCAGGGAAGATATCGAGGTGTAAGAAGTACAGAGACAAAGACAGTTAGAGAGGATGAAACAACTGTTCCATGAGGAGGCTGGAAAAACTCTTCTATCTGGAGAGGAAGGCAAGGAATTTATGAAAATCATGAAGGCAATGAGTAAGATAAATGTAAATCTGCAAATCAAAACATTCTGCAATATTATAATGAAAATTAGTATACACAATTAAATTAGTACATCAGCTCAAAAGAGACAAAAGAGAATACTTTCTTACATGATGGGTCAGGAACCTCTGGAGTTTATTGTCACAGGATCTGATAGAGTCTGACAATTTCAATAAGCCCAAGAAAGTATTAAACAATGTCAGGAAAAGGAGTCTTGTAAATGGATGCTTCAGCCTGGGATGTGTCCATCAATATCCCTAATCCAATGAATGGTGGATGCTGGGGTCAAAAGAAATTGAATACAGCGGACTTGTTGTCCCTAAATAGCTTTGCCCATTTCTACTTTCAAAGATTGAGTACCAGGCTGGGTGAACTACTGGTGTGACCACTTCTTATATTCCTGCAGGTGATTACTCTTCCTGGAGACATTCAAAGCCCTCCTGGATGCAGTCCTCTGTAATGTGCTCTAGATGATCCCGCTTTAGTGGGAAGATTGGACTAGATGATCTCTGGAGGTCTTTTCCAACTCTGAGCATTCTGTGATTCCTGGGGAAGGTGCTGCCCATCTGGCCAGCAGCTGAACTGGGATGCCAGTCATTACTGCAGTAGTTTTGAGCAAAAGCCTGCACATTTGGAAGTACCACAGACAAAATGAAAACAGAACTGTTAATCACTCTGAAAACGAGGTAAACCCAATGCAGTGAGTGTGTGTTGCACAACAGCTGGCACACTCATGGTAACCTTGATATATGCCCAGGCTGCCTGAGGTTTTCAGGGCTGGTGGACTGTGGGCTCCCCTCTTTCCCGTCCTGATGCGCGGTACATCGGACAGGGCCATGGTCTTTCGGTTTGAAACAGAAACGCCACATCCTGCATATTCAGATATTGCTTTTTAAGGCAGAAATATGACAACCATCTTCTCGAGAGGGTATAATCTGGAAAGCCTGTCAGGGAATGTGAGGAATGCTAAGCCTCCCCGTACAGGAGTGACGCACTTCACTCGCCTTCAGCTTGGCACTTAGGTTATACTCAGTGTGTAGTGAAAAAGCAAACGGGATAGGGGATGACTGTATCACAACACAGCTCTTTGGTGCGTGCCTTGGGATAACGTTCTTTAGCATGTGCTGACCACCCTTTCTGACAGACAAAAAGGAGGTTGTGAGTATGCAAAGGATAAACTGAAATCTGCTTGGTGATTTTAGCCATAACGCTAATTCTGCTTACATAAGCTTAATACTTTCTGCAGTAATATAGTGCGACTAAGCAAAGAATTAAGTCTTTTCCAATTACAGCTGAATAAAAATCAATAGCACAAATATGTGAGCTATTGACTTACATGCATTTGAAAACATACTGTCTGCATTTTTACATCATTTATGTTTTACTGGGAGAAAGCAACTGCAGTTGGTTAACAGGTCTCACCCAGTACATGATATTACACATGCTTCAGGATACTGTGAATGCAATATCATTCCATTGCACCTCAGTTAAACACAAAGTAGCATGCTACTTATTGTGATGCTTTGGTATATAAACTATTTTCCTCAGATGATTGATGCTAGAAAGTTCCAGTATACTGAAACAAGCTAAAATTAGAAGGGCTTCAAGCTATGCTTCCTACAGATCCATATATTTCATAGGATGGTGGCTGTTTGCACTTTAAAATGATTGATTGATGTCTTTAACAGACTGCTGAAGTGTAAAAGAAGCAACTACAAGTACCATTGCAATGCAATTAAGTAGATAGGACTAGTCAATTACTTGTTTTCTAGGAAAATATATATTAGCAGCCTCATTCTGTTGCTAGTGATGAAGGATTTTGAATAACAGGTCCAGAAGGTAACCTAGGCCATAGTCGCTCTTGCATGAGAGTATTTCCAAGCCAACAAATTGTAATAGCAGGTTTTCTTCTAAGAAAACTCTAAGGAAAATTAATTAGAGAGAAATTAAGCTGTTCAGTAGTTTTGCCAGTATAGCACTAGCATCCAGTCTGTGTTTCTGGTCACCTTTCCAGCTACCACATCTGTTCACCTGCCTTCCATGTAATATGACTTTCCAATAGTCTTTTGTTTACTATGAGATTATTAGTGTTAAAGGAGATAAAACTATTTGTCTTCATCCTTTGGCAACTTCAGAAGGCTGGAAATACACTTGAAAAAACAACCGGGAAGTCCCCAGGCACCCTCTTAATTCTGCTGTCCTTGCCTTGGTGCAGCAGACGGGGACCCCTGGGGACAGTCAACTTTCTTGGTCAGCTGGAAGATACTCGGAGGAGGTACTACAGAGGAGCCCGAGGAAGCCTTCCTCCCATTGCAGACTATACATACTGGCATCTGGTAAGCGTGCTGCTGTCAGACTAAAAACTAAACTGTCGAGGCTGCAAACAGCTCTGGACAGCAACAGTCAGTAGTTTAAGCTGACTTGATGGTGGCCCAAGCTGGGCACTCAAGGCCCATTCTCCTCCTTGGACTGGGAGGACTTTACCTCTCTCTCTGCAATCACATGCTGCCTGTCCTGCAAAAGCAGCTTTGAAGGGGTGGTTGTGACAGGGTGGTAGTCCTGGTGAGCACAAGAGATGAATTCAGAATAGAAACAGGAACACAGAGGAGCCCGGAGTGCACAAATGTAGGGTTGAGGGTAGTTGTCAAAACCAGAGCATCGAAATCCCGTGTGACTGCCCATGTGGAGCTATGGCTGGGAGCTGGTAGCAAAGCACAGCAGTTTCTGCTTCGCTGACTTTAAGGACATTGATGCCATTTTTCTGTCAGTTCCAATTTCCAGCTTTCTGGGGATTTTCTTTTTTCTTTTTTTTTTTTTTTTGACCTTCAAGATTTGCAATGTTTGAACAGTAAGGCAACAAGAGAGTTTATACGGTTTTCCTTGATAGTGGCTTTACTGTGCTGGAGGAGCATTCGTGTGTGTGTGACAAAATCCTCCCCCTGGAACCCACCAGCTCCTGGTAGGGCAGAGCAGAGGTTGCAGGTGAGCACAGAGCCAGAGCAGCATGCTGAGCACTGGTGAAGCCTGCTATTGATGGCTTTAGCCTTCAAAATCACATTACCCTGATAAAGTTAGCTGTCTCAGGGCTTGCCAGGCAGCACAAATCACATGAGCTGCCTTCTTTCTTGATGCCCAGCCTGTATTTCCCTTCCCTCACCATGGGGATTTTTCTTTCTTCTTTTAAAAAATACCTTATTTTAACAAAAGTGCATCACCTGCACAATAATCATAGAATCACAGAATGGTCTGGGTTGGAAGGGACCTTAAATATCATCTAGTTCCAATCCCCCTTGCCACTGGAAGGGACAACTCCTGCTAGACCGGGTTGCTCAATGCTCTAAAGAAATAAATAATAAACTCTAAAGAAATAAATAATAAGGTCTAAAGAAATAAATAAAGCAGATTCATCCTCTTCTAGCTTCCCTCTGGCTGGCGAGCCAATAATCCCCACCACTGCAGCCCCAGCTGGTGTGCTGGGCACAGCAAATAGCAGGTAGCAGGGCTGTGGAGTGGCAGCTGGAAGGGACCAGGCTGCTGGTGGGCTTGGCTCCCAAAACAGGGGTGCTGTTCCAGTCCTTACAGCTAACTTAGCAGCAGCAGCATCTTGAGTGTGAAAGCCTGGCACTGACTCAGTAATGCTTCTTACCCAGTTTGGGGTGGAAGGAAGGAAAAGCAAGAAAAGTGAGAAAGAAAATGGGGACACAAATCCCCTTTGGGCTAGGAAGCATCTTTTGGTCATTGCACCTGAGTGATTCCCAGAATCACAATGGAGCATAGTGTGTTAGAGGAGATTTGGCTTTCTACGTTCTCCAGTACTTTTCCATGAGGATTATAGTATTGCTGGATTTTAATGATGTGGGATGCTCCATTAATATTGGCTACATCCAACTTAAATGCATCTGATACTGGCATCCATGTGCTCTTAATCAGATTTTGATGAGAGGCAGGAAAATAAAATTATATCCAGCTTCTGGCCAGCCTCGGGTTGGTTTCAGGGCAGCTGCTGGTGTGGGCCTACCATGGAGAAATGCAGTAGCTGAAGGAATTGTCTCTGTCAGGACCGCAGAGGCCTGGGTGGCTGAAATTTGGATGGAGAGTCACCCAGCTGTGCTGACCATGGCGAAGTGGATGATACATCGCCTGGCTGTTGCTGGAGGTGGCAAGGATGCCTCTGCCTGATGCCCAGCACTGAGAGAGGAGAAGGTGACAGGGAAGGCTGGGCAGGGCACCTGCCTATGGGCTGTCAGGCATGTGACAAAGATAGCAAAAACCTCCAAGGATGGGTCCTGGGGACTGTGTTTAACCAGTGACCCCAGCACAGGATGCATATGCTGATGAAATTCATCAGTGGTGAGGAGTTGGGGAGCAATGCCATTGAGGAAGAGAAGAGGACAGTGGTGGTCCAGGAAGAAGCCAAAGACCCCGAAGTACAGAAACTACATACAGTTTGACATTATGGAGTACCAGCATCATGTGCTTTGGGGACAAATAAGAATTTCTGCTAAAAGTTGGCAGCCCGTCCTCCTAGGATTGACATAGGAGGAGAAAGGCTTGTGTGCATAGCTTCATATCCAAGCCATACCGAGCTGTAATGTGATGCAGTGGCGGCAAAGAGAAATGTGATGAGAAGATGTGCTAAGGAGCTATTTTAAGAAACGAAGGGAATACCAAGTAACACTGCAAAGCACTGCAGTGACACCTCCTTCAGGGTACATACTGTGTAATGTCTGAAGTCCTGGTCAAAGAGGATCAATTCACACCAGGAGATCAGGGAAAATCTATTCAACTGGAGCAAGCGTAGAGTCTTGCACCTGGGGAAGACCAACCTCATGTGCCAGTATAGGTTGGGGACTGGCCTGTTGGAGAGCAGCGTAGGGGAGAGGGACCTGGGAGTCCTGGTGTGCAGCAGGATGACCATGAGCCAGCAACGTGCCCTCGTGGCCAAGGTGGCCAATGGCTTCCTGAGGTGTATTAGAAGGGGAGTAGCTAGTAAGTTGAGAGAGGTTCTCCACCCCCTCCACTCCTCCCTGGTGAAGGGAGTATTGTGTCCAGGTCTGGGCCCCTCAGTTCAAGAAGGACAGGGAATTGCTTGAGGGAGTCCAGCGCAGAGCCACAGAGATGATGAAGGGAGTGGAACATCTCCATTATGAGGAGAGGCTGAAGGAGCTGGGTCTCTTTAGCTTGGAGAAGAGGAGGCTGAGTGATGATCTCATTAATGTTTATAAATATGTAAAGGGTGAATGTCAGGAGGACAGAACCAGGCTCTTCTCGGGAATGTCCAATGATAGGACAAGGGGCAACGGGACCAAGCTGGGGCATAGGAGGTTCCACAAAAGCATTAGGAAAAGCCTTTCCATTGTGAGGGTGACAGAGCACTGGCACAGGCTGCCCAGGTTGGTTGTGGAGTCTTCTTCTCTGCAGACATTCAAAATCCGCCTGGACACGTTCCTGTGTGATCTACTGTAGGGAATCCTGCTCTGGCAGGGGGGCTGGACTAGATGATCTTTTGAGATCCCTTCCGATCCCTAACATTCTGTGGTTCTGTGATTCTGTATCAAGGTCTTGCACTGTCCAATTTACGAGAGGAGGTGACAGGACATTGGTTGGTGTGGTCCAGCAAAATTTCCAAATTATCGAAGTTGGAATTCCCAGAAATGATGGATATTAGAATTTGTATTTCACTCAGGAATAGAGAAAACTTGAAGCTGGAGAAGGAACTTACTCCTGAGGAAGAAGAAGTGATGTCTCTTCAGCAGAGACACACTCCACGTCATACATTACTTTGTGAGAAACTGCATGAAAAACAAAGCAAGAAGAGAGTATGACTGTATGACAGCATACACTGACTGTACAGAGCAGGCTGCCTGGCACACTGAGAGACAGGATCGCAGCAGGGATATTTCCAGGATCTGGAAATGACTCTTACCTGAAGAGGGGAAGCAATTGGTGAGACAGGGAATGACTGGTTCCCTTCTCACTGCTGTGCGACTTTTTCCTGTGCTGACACAGCTGAGGCTTTGCAAGGAAGCTGGGAACTTCACCTGAGAAACTGGCTGCTGATATTCCAGGGTTTCACTGATGGAAATCTGCTACCTAGGGATGCCTGTAGCATATTAGAGGTAGTTGAAGAGAATGAACTCAACCAGTGCTGTCTATCCTTAGCAAAGTACTCTGCATTCCTGTTCTTAGCAGTAGTGATCTTTGTCTGACTGCTACTATTCCTAATGTCAGCATCAACATCTTTGCTCGAGTGACTCATGCTAAAACCAGAGGTATTTTAGTGTGTGGTGTCTTAAGGGTGCATGTTGAAGTCTTGTCTGCTACTATTCAAACATCACGAGAGCCTGGCAGACACTTGATCCCCATCCACGTCAGCAGGCAGGACTCAGAAATGTGCGCTGAGATAATCCCCTTGGGAGGTGACGAAGCTTCTTTGGGTTACAGACAGGCCCATGCAATAGTCACACGTGGGGTGCATCCGAGTCCCAAAAGCTGGCAGCGAGACTTATCGACATGCCATGGATGAAGGTCAGAGACTTCTAAAGGGTGACCTGTTAGGCTGTATTTTTTGTTTCCAAATTAGATGTGAAGCTGATGGCAGAAACTCAACAAGTTCTTCCTTGCTTGGTGCCACTACCCAGTTTGGTGACACCTGGGAAGCAGGTCTTGTCCCAGAAGGGGAAGAAGCAGCTCCAGGGGTGATAGCTGCTGTGTCCCTTTCTCAGTCTTCTGTGCCAAAACAGCAAATGCCTCTGTGACTGTAAAGCCACCTTCTGCTTACTGGAAAGAACCAAATGGTACCTGTTATAAACCAGGGGTTTATGATTATTTTTCTGTATACCCACTGAGGGGTAATGGGAAGCAAGCTGGCTTCTTGTTCACCTCTTGAAATCAGGTGCAGTTGCAGACGTGTGCATGGAGAAAAGCAGCCTTGGAATTACTGGTACCAAGAGTTGACTTATCAGACAGATAGCTTCACTCTTGAACAGTGATTTATCCCTTGTGTTTGATTAAGCCTTTGCCAAGCAAATAGCTTTTGCAGGATGGAGCCAAGGGCTCGTGACCACTTGCTTTTGCAAGGTGCTGCCTGACCTGGAAGGCAGCAGGGGAGGGTTATGCTCACCAAGCCCTCATCAGATGTCACTATTAAGGGTGGTCAGTTGCTAATGCCTCGAATCTGGCTGACAGAAGTTCACTCACAAACTGTGTGTTGCCTGGTAAACTGTCCCCAACTTCAGTGAGACGAGTGAAGATAAAAGTTCGGTAAGATGCTGTACTTGTTGACATATTAAAAAAACCTACCCCAATGGTGTGTCAGTTAGGTTGTGATTGAAGATGGCAGGGCACTGGAGGGCAAGAGCAGAGCAGAAGAAATTGTCTGCAGATGGCTTACTCAAGGGAGCAGGAGGAGGCTTTTGTCACTTGGTGACATGGCTCACTTGCAGAAAAAAACAAACCCAGCTGCCTTTTGGGGAAAAATAATGACTCCAGCAATTCTTTTCCGTAAGTCAGATGGATTCTTTTTTCTGAGTGATTTCCTCTGAAGAAGGTTGAGTCAAAAATGTTTCACAAAACCAAAGCTCAATTACCTCCTCAAATTTTCCAGAAATTTTGCTAAAAGGTGCTATTTCCACTCTTTCCTTTGTGTACAGGGGCCCAGAGACACTCTCTGTAGCAAGATGCTGCCTAAAAGGGAACTTCTAACCTCCAAAATTATGTGGGGTGCGTTTTGCCTTGTGAGGTATTTCGGACCCCCTGGGCGCCCAGCTGGAATGGAGCGGGAAACAGAGATGAGGTGTGAGAGCTGCCAAACACAGCCCCATGCCACCTCTTCAGCTCAGCAGTGGAAGGGGACTGCCCTACAGGGAACTTGTGATTCCCTGAGCTCTTCAACTGCTCCAGGCCATCCATCTGGAAGAGCCACCCTTACCTACCCAGCCCTGCTGCCCGCCACACCCATGTAAGTCTTTGTGCTTCTGGATGCAAAGTTTAGCTCAACATTGACAAATTACTGGGTTTGCTGTCATTTCAGCCTGAGTGATAACACTGCTGATCTTCATTTGTCATGGTTCCATCATTTAGAGATAAATTATCTCTGAAGCTGTTGGTCTGGTGCGTGTTGCTGCACCCTGATCCTACATCTTGCTGGGGCTGCCCTGAGCCCCTGTGCTGTCTATCTTGATTTTGTGGCTGACCACAACGCTATGAAAGCCTGCTGCTTAACAGCTGAAATTTTGGGGAAGCTAAGAGAAACAGGAAAGTAAACAGATAGTATTTTTGTATAGGCTAGGCATGGACAGTGAAAGAGCTGACTTGCAGAGTGGGGAGATAGATGGTCCAGAAAAGTCACTTCATATTAATGTGCTGGGTACTAAGTACATTGCACATTCTATAGGACACCATTCAAAATATAGCAGAAAAGTACAGTATGTACCTCTTCAAAGTTGCTGAGCTATTTATTGTTGAAGACTTTGGTTGTTAAAAGTCTTAGACATATAAGAAAGTCCATCAGTTTTGGTGGTTTTTTTTAAATCCTAGATGTCATTTTCTACATTAACAAATAGCATGACTTCATCATTATCTCCAGTAGTTCAGAAAGTGCAGGTCCATGCACTTAGAAATTTGGAGGAAGATGGAAATGCAGCCATTTCGGTTTTATGCTTTAAGTGGAAACCTTATGCTGAGCTAGAGGTACTGCACTCTCCAACTGCCTGAAGATTTAGTGGCTTAATATTTGATGCTCAATACTGACGATTGAGATGCACACGTTTCTACCAGGCATTCATCATGTGCTGCTATTCTGATATACATTTTTTTTTGCATTTTATTAGTTTTTATTTTCCCTTCAATGGGAAATTAAAAGTGATGGCAGTGAAGCTGCTGTGGGTACCCCATGGCAGAAGTGTGAGTTCATCTGCCCAATCACAGCTGTTCTGTGCTCGAGTGGATGAGAGGCTGGTGGCAATCCTAGGGTTGGCACATTTTGTTAATTTTGCTGAGACTTTTAAATAATGCTGACAGAAGGGGTCAGAAATAAATACTCAGCTGGATGTTGTGTACAGTCCCACGATATCCATATCTTCAAGCTTGTTGCTTATGGCACAGAGTGGAAGAGCGCTAAAGCTCAACGCACAAGTCGTGAAAATCCTGGCTGTGGAGAGACCTGAGCTCTGTGGCTGCCATCAGGCAGAGCCAAACCATGGCTGCTGAGAGGGCAGAGGACAAAGATGGGGGCTTTCCAGCTTGGCATTTGAGGGGTCTACTCCCTGTCCCACCAGCTACTTATTCTATTCAGTGGCTCTTAAATCACAAGCTAGCACTGTGAGTGCCAGCCTGGCATACAAAAATAAGGAATTTCCCCATGGCAGCTGGGCACACCTTCAGAGAAAGGAGTGCCTTAGCAGCAGGTGAAGGAGACACCAAGAGCACCCGTCAGCATGCGGGGCTTCAACACTACAGCTCCTGGCAGTCCTGGGGGAGCTGCCTCCCACTGGTTAGAAGCAGGGAGCTGCAACCCGTGCTCCACAGGCTGGGTCCTCATCCATGAGTTCCCTGTCTCACATGCCAGACAAGCCCTCAAGCAACAAAGAAAAAAAGTTGGAAGATATCAAGTGTGAACTAGATACTCAGGAAATGGGGGGAAGATGGACGTCTGGCTACCAATATTCACTGTCATTCACCTGAAAAAAACCAAAACCCACCCAAAAACCCAACAGGAAGAAAAACCCTGTGCATTTTTTAAAGTATAAATATTTAAAAGGCATTGATAAATCTTTGTGGAGCCAGTGGTTTTCCTCCATTTACTAAATCACTGTAAATGATACTCTTAGGAAGTAGTATAGTAGAACAGAGTTGCAGGCAGGTGGATGAAAGACTGTACTGAAAAACAAGGTTTCCCTGAAAAAAAAAAAGGGAAAATAGTTACCATTTTATTTCAGATTGCATAGCAATGTGTTATAGGCCAGTTTCAGGGTTTTAGAGAAATAAATGTTCCCTGAATGGCCTTTTATCTTTTGTGATAAACATGTTTCACTTGTTGGAATTTATCTTGAAACCAAGTGGAAACATTCCAAAGAGGAACAAAGTAGAAAACTATTTCATTTCTGTTGAGCTTTTAGGAGAACTTTTTCAAATATTCAATCTCTTTGAAGGTAATATTGTATCAGATTTCCCTTGTGTCCCATTTATACCAATGCCATGTCCAATAGCAAATTAACTTTTTGTGTTCATCTGGATTTGGAACCTTCCACTCCAGGAAAAAGCAGTGTAGAAGCTGTGGCTGCTAGTGTCATAGTGCCCCAAATGCTTGTTTAAAAATCATGGGTATGGGATAATGCCACAGTGTCAGCTGGAAAACAGGTGGAAAGTCTGAAGACTTGAATCATAGAATCAATCACAGAATCATAAAATCACAGAATGATTTGTAAGAAACCTTAAAGATCACTAGTTCCAACCCCCTGCCATGGGCAGGGACCCTCCCATTAGACCAGGTTGCTCAAAGCCCCATCCAGCCTGGCCTTGGACACTTACCCGGAGAGGGAGTTTCCACAGCTTCTCTGGGCAACCTGCTCCAGTGTCTCACCACCCTCACGCAAAAGGATTTCTTCCTAATGTCTAATTTAAATCTACTCTCTTGCAGTTTGAAACCATTACGCCTTGTCTTGTCACTACACTCTCTGATAAAGAGTCTACTTCTTTCCCACCTCTTTTAAGCACTGGAAGGCCACTATAAGGTCTCACCAGAGCCTTCTATTCTCCAGGCTGAACAACCCCAGCTCTCTCAGCCTGCCCTCGTAAGGGGAGGGCTTGGTTTTCCTTTCTGTTCCATTGCTGCAGTTCTACTGTCAGGTGCGTGTAGGCTGATGAGATGAGGCCATCCATTGTAATGGCAGAGACCGACCTCAGGCCCAAGTCAAAGTCATCCACTCTTTACTCATCAGCACGAGCATTTAAGAACTCACCTGATGTGTCAGTGAACTTTACACTTGTCTAACAACATTATATGCCTTTGCTGGCTTTATATAGGGCTTCATAGGATATGTGCAGTGCAGAGTGGGCACTTTGCCGACAAAATAGGTTCATCTCACCTCCCAGGCTGCTACTGATGGCTGCATTTTCAAGATGGACCTCCCATTGCTCCTGGAGTTGTGCCTGCCAGTCCAGGTCCTGCGGAGGTGGGGTGCAGCCCTGCTGCAGGCATGTGCTGCCACGCTGGGCATCAGGTCACCATCCCTTCCCCTGGTCCTCAATGGCCATACAGAGGTGGCCCCTGGGCTCCATGCTCACTAGCAAATTTGGGTAGGTGGCATGCTTTGGGGAAAAGTATCTTGCAAGCTTTCTAGAAATGCGCTGTAAGTGTTTTGGGAACAATTTTCCCTCTGAGAAATACCAGTGTTTCTTTAAAATGCAGAGAGGAGACAAAAAGAGGAGATTATAGGACTTTGTTTTCAAATTTGCAAGCCTTAGTGTACTTGGTTTTAACCCAAATGACCTGAAAATTTTCTGTTGACAGCCCTTACTTTGAGCCAGATCAAAAATATGCTGTTTGGATACCTTCCCCTTGGCTTTTGCTCTCTCATTGTCCCAGAACATGAACATGTTGATAATAAATAAATAAAAAAACACATTAAACTCAGCAGCTCAGAGGAATCTATTTATCAGAGCTGTAACTGACTGAACAGTTTTCTGGCACTCCAGTCAAGTTCCATCAAAACCTTCATCTCAAGCTATGTACCAGATAACAGCACTCAGATCAATCAGTGCTGAGAAAACATTTGCAGGCAGATAAGGCTGGAAGGGAAGGAGTAGGAGTTACATTAAATCTGCTTTTCAATCATTATTTCCCAGGGATTTCATCCTTGTCTGAGCAGTACCATTCCTTCAGTAGGCAAGGAGACGCGACCCCTGCCCTTGCTCACCTTGTTTGTGGCACGTCCCTGTGGGGAGGCTGAAGGTGTTCTCCATCCAACCATGGCTTCCAGGCACCAGTTGCCTCATGCTGAGCCAACAGCTGTCCTCCATCCCCCTGACCTGCAGAGCTCCGTGGCTATTCCTGCCCATCTCCTGGGCTTTTCATGACTGCCTCACTACTGACAGGTAGAAAACAACACAGTGCTGGGAATGGAGAAGCAGGAAAATCACTGTTAGGCATCCAACCCATGCATGTGCCTTTCTGCGAGGCTCCACATCTCCAGCAGAGTGGATGTACCCTGCAAGCCATCGTTTGCTTTCTCAGGCAAGAAGGTGGAAGCTCAGGATGGGACTGCTGAGGATGGAGCCAGAAAGCAGGTGGCTGAGCCATAACCCCTGGTGTAGGATCAAGCAAATTCTTTGGGCCTGCCCCATCAGGTCAGGCCATTGGGATGGAGGACAGAAACCCTTTCCTGAAGGGAAGTGAGTGTTTATGAGCAGGGCACATACTTTATGGCTTTGCAGCTGTTGTGGTCCAATGTTCTGCACCTAATTGTTTTGGTTTTTTTTTCTTTGGTTTTTTTTTTTGCAAAATGGGGGGAAAGGCAAAGAGACACAAACAAATTAAAAGCCTCCATGTATTCCAGTTAATTGTGCAGTGAGCAGGGGCCAAAGAGTCTTGCTTTCCTTATTTCTGCAGGCTGAAGCCCTGGAGCATGTGATTTGATTATCATCACTGTCATAAGGCAGTGCTTGGCACCTGCTGCGAGAAAGCCCATTTATGGGGGTCTCAGGGGGTCACTGGTTAACGGGGCAGATGTGATGAACCCAGTCATGTTCAGTCCCTGACTCTCCAGACTACTCCCCATAGAGATGTGCTGAAGCCTCCTTCCAGGAGAGATCTGAAACACCACAGTCAGCCAGAGGGACTATTCTGTACCTTTCTGATGGCTCTGGCGTTTTATAACCTGTACTATTTATTTAAATAAGCTGTGAGTCTTAGTTAAAGCCTGAATGGCTTGAAGCCTGGGATTCTGATGCTGTTTCAGGAGGTAGGTCCAGAGGCACCGGAGAGCACTAGTGGTACACATTTGTCCAGGGTACTCTGTTGGACTCATGCTTGAGAAGGGATGTGGAGGTGATGGAAAGAATTAATGGGATGCGGACCCTGGAAAACAGCCTGGCAAATGGAGGATGAAATCAGCTCAGATTTTTCAGTCTAGCAAGAGGGGGATCAAGGAATGAGCTGGATGCTCTATGTAGGTCACCTTTATGGGTCAAATCTTTGAGCCCTGGCCAGTCGTGAGGCCAGCAGGGATGCAGACAACCAGTGGCCAAAACCCACAGCTCCATGGCTAGCAGCACCGAGTCCATGCTCAGAAAGCAGGGAGGGCTGAGAGACACACGGAGCCAGGGTTCACCCTGTGCTTGTGGTAGTGAGGCATCTTTGGCAGCTTTGGGAAGAAAGCTGGGTGAGTTGGAAAGAGCCTAGGAGAGAAATGCAGCACCATGTTAATGGAGGTTATGGCTAACAACTCCTCATGGTGGCGGCAAGGGAACCTCCATTGACCGAAGCCCCTGCATAATGGCCAGCATCAGGCAGCCTCAAGTTCTGAGCTGATGCAAGAGAGGTCCTTGTTTTCACCTGTTCACAGTTTAAGATGACCAAGGAGAAATTTCTGGGCAGCTTATTCAGGAGGAACTCAAAAGGCAGCTGGATGGCAGTCCGTGTCTGCTTACAGAAGGACAAGGCAACTCCCCTAGACAGGAGGCAAACCCCAGCCAACAAAAGCATAGCAAGAAACAAGGCAAACCATCCTTACAGTCTAGATTGTTAGCTATGTGGGCAGCCCATCAGTAGAAACAAAAGATTTTTGTGTTGCTCATAGGCCTTAAGGCAAGCTGAGGTTCCTTTCTGAGAGACAATCTGTCCTTCAGCCAAACTCCATTGAGCTCAGATGAGAGCTGTGTGGTTGTACCTGCTGGCACGTGCTGGCCAGGAGATGGGTGAGAGCCGGAGGTGGCAGCCTGCTAACCCTGATGGCCATGGGTCTATGTCCCCCAAAGAAGCACACTCTGTGCCCCTAATCTGGGCACAGCTGTGTTCCTTCCCACAAGTGCCAGCTGCAACTGGGGCCGTGAATTCATTCCAACTCTGACCTCCAAGGAGCGTGACCAGCATCCAGCATCAACCTGATCTAGTTAAAGATGTCCCTGACTACTGCAGGAGTGGGTTGGACAAGATGACTTTTAAAAGTCCCTTCCAGCCTAACACATTCTGTGAATCTATGATCCTGCAGCATCAACTGTCTGAGGAAGAAGCAAACCAGAAACTGTTGCTATGTGAATGCTTTTGCTCCCACCCTTTAGGGACCTTACTGTAAGGTGCAGCGTAGGCTCTTCTCAGGTGATGCATTGCTCCAGGCTTCCCTAGTAATTAGCCCTGGAAATAATAATGACTGGAATGACAAAAGAATGAGGATAGATTGGAGGTTTTATACAGGATGAAATGAAAAGGTGCAGTCCGTATGGTCTTGCACTGAGTTAGTGCTGCTGTAATTGGTAAAGGAATAAATTCACAGCTTCAGCAAGGACTTGCAGAAGTTCCTCTTCAGAGTTTGCAAAGCCTGTTTACAGACCCACACAGAAATAACGAGACTGTAAGAGTTTGGCCTAGCTAGTAAAACATCATTAACAATGTCCATTAAAGAAAATCAGAACACTTTAGTTTGTTCCTCTGAACAAAATTTTATTCACATATTACCAGCATGCTTTCCTACAAATAAAGGGTAGGAGCTGGTATTAGGCATGTATAAACAAAACTGATCTTAAGAACACCATATCCTCTGTGAAAATGAATTGAAGAAGATTTAAAGCCTGGTCAGTGTATTTAGGCAGTTCCATTAGCTGAGTTTTTAATGTCCTTTTACTGATTAGCTTTATTCATGTTTGCAAGGTTAGGGTACGAACGGCTACGGGCTGCTTAAGATTTTTCCCTCCACATGAAATTCTTAGGGGAAAGTATCTGTCAAAGAGGTTTTTGCATGACTGCTTGGTCTCCAGCATAAGTGGCTTCTTCTTGGGATGTAGTGTGCTACAATGGAGGTTCACCTGACAGGTGCCACCTGCAGAGTAGAAGAATACAAAGCAACTGAAGGAGTCTAACACTCTGAGTTATATTCACAACACGCATGCTTTTTTTGAATGGGAACATTGCTTTCCGTAAACTCCTTTTAAAATGCACTTAATGCTTTTTGTTTTCAGTGGTGGGCAGTAGACTGGTAGTGATGTTGTTGCTGTAGTGCTGAACCCAACCCTATCAAGGGAGGAAAGAGTCTTCTCCCTCGCTAATGCCATCCTTGTCTCTGTCCCAACCATCTGTACGTGCCGCCACACACGACTGCACCTGGGAGTGGCCATGCCATTGATGCTGCAGCAGTGAGGAAGGATGGGATGTGAAGACAGGCAAACTCAGCTTCCTTTGCCCTTTAGGTAGTATCTAGGCTAGATTAGGGAAAAAAAAAAAGTCTGTAAATTTACCTTCACACAACTGAAAACTCTACCTGATGATTCATTTAAGCACAGCAGAGAAGTAGTAGGGTAAGGCAAGGTAAGAAGGAAACAGTGGGAGAAATCCTTCTGTGCTCTGAGGGATTAAAGCAGGGTGAGACACAGCCCCGAGAGTGTTGACCGGTACAGGACCCAGCTGTGGGGACTCGCACACGACATTGGTTACCCACTAATCTTGTTAGCTGCTGATGCTGAGGCATATTTAAGCTTCGTTTGCACAAGTTATTGTAGAATGTTACATGTTTTGATATAATTAAGAGCACTATTCCCACCTCCTCCCTAGCAGGAGTGCTGTTACGTAGAGATATCTGTTATACAGAGATACCTCACCAGGCGTAGTGAGGTACCTCATGTGCTGAGTTTACTGATAGAGCTTGCACTCTCTGCCACAGATGTGATTTTGCATCAGAAGAATTATAATACTGTAAATCTGAGGGTGGAACCATTTTGCTGCTCTACAAGTAGATTTTATTGGCAATGATTTTTCTCATGTTAGGTTAATCTGCACTGCTCTTAATGCCTTTATAGTATAAACGGTCCTATTGAAGGGACAATGCTGTTATTTCAATGGAAGTCATCCTCCTGATTGAAATAAATCTGTGTAGATTCACTGTAGAGAAGTCTTGAAAACTTCTATATGAACATTGGATTTAATTTTGCATTAAAGTGAATAGCCTTGAAACTTCCAGCTCAGTCAGCCAATGAAGCTGTTAAAACATCCCATACCTACACCAAGTAAACAGCCTGTAAATTACTTAGCCTCTTCAGCTGCAAGTGCTTCTCTACCTTTCCCTGCAGCTGTCTTACCAGCTCATGTGATGAAAAAAACCCAAGGACGGGACTGCTATTCACATATTTTATAGTGTTACAAGAAAGAAAAAAAAAAAAGCAGCAAAACTAAACCCAAACTAAACAATGGCATCTTTTGATGGGTGTTTGCAATCTGACCTTATCTGTGCCTGCCTTATGCTTGAACAAGCTCGTATGTGGAAATTTTAACTGTCACTTAGTGAGGCCACATCCAACCAATGTTACTTGTCAGGAGAGATGACAATATAAAGCCACCAACGCAAGCAGTGTCTCAAGCTGCCGGTTTCCT
>NW_009725789.1:72927-75315 GCF_000703405.1 Apaloderma vittatum
AGCGAGGTGGATGGGCTGCTGAGGGAGCTGAGTTTGGGGGCAACTCTAGTCTGGAAGGCAGAAATACCCTTTTGTTCAAGCCAAATATCCTGCTCCAGGAGCCCCACCTCCTTCTCATCCAGCTGAGCAGCATCCATGCTCTCTTTTAAAAATTTGATCTAGCTTCTTTTGACGACTAAGGGAACAGGAAGATTGTAGTTTAAGTATATAATTTTCATTTGATGTGACAGGTTAAAGCTACACGCATTTAGAGAAGGCTTAGATTATTTTAGTTCAATTACAACACTGCTTTAGGCCCTGACTCACTCTTTGAGGCCTGACTTCATGCAGATATGTGTTGACTTTAACCTACTGGTAATGAAATGTAGGCATATGGTTACATTACTCGGCTTAAATGCTTTGCTAATGTAGGGACAGACTCACACAGTAAGTGCAATACTGAATCAGAGGTATAAGAAAGTAAGATTTTGCTTGTTGGCTTTGTGGGTTTTTTTTCAGCACAAAAGCTAGGTATTGCAGAGTTTGTTTTTCTTCTTCTGTCTCTCCCAGACGTTAGCCTGTGTAATCTCCGCGCACAGTGTGTGCTTTTCAGTGTGCAGTCCTGCCAGAGACCAAATGCCCTCAAGTCTCCCTTGCTTTAATGACAGCTGAGCAGGCTAAGACCTGCTCCTGCAGAGGAGAAAACTGCTGAAGCTCACACAGCAAGCTGGGAGCAGTAACCTTTCACGGGCCTGGCTGAAGGGAGCAGCATTAGGTTTTTATATGAAAAGGCAACACATTCCCATTGCGGAGTGCTCCTCGGCTAGGACAACCCCGAGTGCAGAGTGGTGTGATGCGCAGCGGCTCAGGATCCCTTTTTCCACAGGAAAAATGTCCCGTGTCCAGGTGGAGGGCCAGGAAATTTTCTTGCAGAAGTTTTTGTTTGTCCAGTATCTCTTGGACTCTGTAGGTCCGACTGTGACAAAGGAAGCATTAGCTGTTTCCCAGAACTAAAAGGAAAGGTTTTTTAGGAACTCGGAGCACAAAAGAAGTAGTCATGCATGCAGAGGGAGGCCTGGGCACTCCAGGTGCCTTAGCTAATGCTTCCTCTTTAGAGGAAACTAAAGTTACCTGAGATTGGGATTTCTCAATTAAAAAAAAAAAAGTAATTAAAAAATGGCTTATACCCATGCTTTTTGGAGCAGTCCTCTCTGCAACAAACCTGGAAGTGGATCTGAACATCTCTTCTTGTATTTCTCCTGCAAAGTAGAACAAGCAAACAGCATTTTGTATATCTCCTTCACTACATCTATCCGTCTTACAGCCTTGGGGTGAAGGGGGAGGGAGAAAGGGAGCTGCCAGCAACCCGCAGTGATTGATTTGTCTCTTGTTTTTAGAATAAACATGTTTCAAAACAACAACCTGTTTCAAAAATGACAATGAAAAATCAAAGTAAATATTTCTTGCTAGAAATTCAGACTTCCTGAATTGTGAGAGAGTATTCAGCCATTAAATGGCCCACTTTGTCCATAATATCTATTTGGAAGTTTTCCTTTCTGCTTGAGCTTAGGAGAGAAATGTATTTCCTCAAAACTATCTGCTTCAATAATTTTCCTGTGAAGTTGTCATTGATTGCTATCATGGCATGGGGGGTACAGTTTGCATATACACCGAGGTAAAAATGTTGCACCTCTCCACTTGCACCAAGTATTGCAAGGGGCCCTGGAAAGGGATGAAAGGTCTCCTCCGGGCTTGAACCAACCCTAAAGCAAAGGCTTCGCTGTGCCCAGGGCTGAGGGCTCCCCTGAGCCCGAGCTGGTGCCCCAACAGCGAAGCATCAGGGGTAAGGCAAACACGGGTCTCCGAGGAAGGAGGCGATGGAGTGATCGGGCAGAGAGCGAAGACTGAGGGCTGGGAAATGGGGCTGTCACCGCCCTCATGCTGCCCGGGGGTACATGCAGGTTGGTGTTCGCTCCCCTTCGCCCTTTTCACCGGTTTGTCGTTCCTCGCCGGGAAAAATCCCGTGATTTTTTTTTTAAAGAAGGGGAT
Organism: Apaloderma vittatum; assembly: GCF_000703405.1. NCBI lineage: Eukaryota > Metazoa > Chordata > Aves > Trogoniformes > Trogonidae > Apaloderma > Apaloderma vittatum. The sequence goes on from NW_009725789.1 coordinate 74,956, forward strand.
TTTCCTCGCGCTGTGCAAAACCAAGGCACCATCGCTCGTAAACGGGGAGCGCGGAGCCGAACTTTCCCTGCGCTGGGAGGGGCTGGCTCTGCTCTGTCACGATATCCATCTCCGTGAGCTCTGCTCTGTCACGATATCCAGCTCCGTGAGCTCTGCTCTGTCACAATATCCAGCTCCGTGAGCTCTGCTCTCTCCCGCGCCTGGGAGACCATTGCCTCCCTCTCTCCCACCCGAAACATCCGAAAAAAAACCATTTGCGGGCATTTCCCAACTTCCCCTTCCCTGCCGATGTAGCCGCCGCGGTCTGTCACCTACGGGAGAGAGGGAGGGAAATCAGGGAGAGGGAGGGAGGGAGGGAAG
>NW_009725789.1:75551-76211 GCF_000703405.1 Apaloderma vittatum
CGGAGGATGCGTCGCGGTGCGAGGAGGTGCCCGCTCCTTCCCCCCAACTCCAAGCGCAGGTCCGACCGTGGGCAGGACGGTGAGGATGCTTGGACTTTCCGAAACTTGCCGACGGCCGCAGCTGGGTTGATGTAGTGAGGTAAGAGGTGGCGGAGGGTGTGACGCCACTTTGAGAACTGGGCTCAAAGTCCGGGACCTCCTCATCCAGGGAAGTCGTCGCTCTCCCCAGCCAAGCGATTCGCGGCCCCGTGGTGCGTGGGGTTAGGCCGAGGGGTCCCGACTGCGACTCCTGTCGAGCTAATTGGCGTGAGTAGATAGTAGTAAATAATCTCGTTTGTCAGAGGATTTGGTGTGTGTTTTAAATGGCGAAGCCTGTAAACCCGCTTAAAGACCGGGATCGGTTAGGGCAAAAACGAGGTGGTGTTTTCCTCGCTGTCCTGCCTGTTTGCTGAGACCTCGGATGATACGCTCGAAAAGAAAAAGATCCAGGAGGTGCAGGTAAGTAATTAAAAAAGCGGCCACTGGGCCTGATCCTGCAAACATTACTGTGCGTTACCAGCACTTTTAAAGCCACGTAGTGATTTACAAAGGACTTGCCAGCATGAGGGCCCCGCGGTGGGATTGCTGTTCCTCTGCTTTCTGCCTTAGCCTTGCTCATCG
>NW_009725789.1:76242-87165 GCF_000703405.1 Apaloderma vittatum
CTGTCCCTTCCGGAAAGCATTTGGCAAAGGGCTGGGGCAGTGAGGGAAGCCCCAGGGGCTGTCCCTGGGCTATCTCTGCCCTGATGACTGGGAATGTTATCCTCCAAAAGTACTGGATTACTTCTTTAAGAGATATGTAAAAGCAAACTTTTTGCAACCGTTCAAGAGGCAGCATGAAACAAAAAGGGGCACAGAATGGCAGGAGCGAGCTATGGCTCACTCACTCTGTGCAAGTGCTGCCCTTGCTTACAATAGGGACAGGGGAGGAAACCACAAGGTAGTGTCCTGACAAGCTCTTACCTTACTTTGATATTGGCAGGGCTGAGCAGCACTCTGTGAAAGATTTAAGAGTGCCATTGGAATGGCTTTATTCGTAACTTGTCCCATTTTGAACATTTTTTGTACAATCTACATAACTATCTCTTCTCTGCACTTCTTTTACGTCTTACCTCATGTATCTTGATTGTGAAAGAGCACGACTCTCATCCTGTCTGAAATATCATTTTTGGGCTTACTTTTCTTTTTCGTTCAGATAAAAAATCCAATGTGTGGCACTACTTCTAAATGAGGGTGTCACAAATAATTTACTTTGGGAGATACAGACACCTACGTGAGGAATGATGCTTTTATAGCTCAGAGAATCAGGCTTTTGGAGTACTAGTATTGACAGCAAGAGCTTAAAGAAGAATTTTTCTCATTGCTTTGTTTGTTTATGAAGATAAGAGAGAGGCTGTGAGGTGGATTTTCTTCCTATTCAGCACAAGGAAGCACGTGGGTTTATAGCAGGTAAGTTTGCTCTGATTCATCCCATTGTGGACAATTGCTTGCCTCCAGTGAGATGTGGAGCTTGGAATAGAACAAGCAAAATAGTAATTGTAGTAAAATCGCTGAACCATAAGACAATTCTTAAAAAAGTTAAATATGCTCATTAGCATCAGGGACAAATGAAAGATGAGGGTATTATAGGAACAGAGGGAACAGTCGAAGAAGCAAGTCTATTAGCATTGAAGAGAAACTCGGAAAGGGACATCTGATAGACACAATAGGTGAAGGGAAGACAGTGACAGGAGGAGAAGACTTTTAGACTGAATGTTTGCAAGAAATAACAACCAAAAATGAGAAAAGATCCTTTTTGGGACAAAAAGGAGGGAGTGCCCCAGAGGCACGGCTGTTTTCTCTGACCTCGAGAAAAGTTTCCTCTTTGCTCATTGCCTGCCAGCTGTGTTTGGATCACCTGAGGAAGTGGATTAAGTCTAAACTGTGCAGACATGCTCCCGAAAAGGACAAAAAGCACCTGCTCCAGGGGCTGGACTGTAGTGGCTGTCTTCCTGTACAGTTTCTCTGCATTGATAGTCTGAACTTTGCAACAGGGTGTCTCACAGCAACATGTTCCTCCTTCCTGGAGGAGGGATCTGGCCTTACTAAATATTCAAACTGACATTTGGTGGGCTTTTTAGGGCCAGGATTCATCAAGAGAATTTTGCAGGCAGCTTGGAAAAGCAAAATGAGTTTTTAAAATAGAAGTAAGCTTTCTTGACTTGGCTGAAGTCCCTGGAAATATGTTTCCTTTAGACACTTCAGATGCAGCAGCTCTTTCCTGTGCCATTACAGGAGCAGCTCTACCTCCCACCAAACTTTTTGCTGATTTCAAGAACAAAACTGCATTTTGGTCTGAGGAAGGTGCTTGACTTTTCCAAACAAATGTCATGAGCAAGCAGTCATGGGTGACTGGAGGAGATCAAGGTGCATCAAGAGCTAAAAGCTCTTGATATTATTTTAAAAAGGAGGAAGATGCAGCCTCTGATTCAGAAGATCCCTGTGCCAGAATACACTCTGCAAGAATACACTCTCTGTGATTTTTATTCTCTGTTAGGCAATGGCCACCTGGGTAGTCTCAGAGGCAGAACCTAGAGGCCACGTGGACCTCTGTTTTGGGCTGTGGTAACCATTTTTAGTAATGAAAATTCCCACACTTGAGGTAGGATTTCCATATCTGAACTAATAAGACTGTGGTTTAGAGCAGATGAGACCCACTAATGTTTGCGCTTTCCCTTGCAATAGTAAAGATGTACCCTTTTAATGGGTGGATGTCACACATCTGACCCCTCGTATGCTTGTGCATTGCCTCTGAGGGAGCTGCCATGGTAAGGTTACGTTTATACACATATGCTAGCACTGTGGATAACCACCAGTATGTTACCTCTTGTAACAGAGAAAAAATAATTCAGAGAAGGAAACTGTGGAAATTTTTCTTTGAACAGACAAGGTTAAGAGTTACATTGGATCAAGTGGTTCTTCTGAAACCGTCTCTACCATAGCACAGTGGGAGGACATCTGGGGCACAGAGGTGAAACTTTTGGGGACTCTTACTCAGTTGCTAAATTTGAGCCAATTTATATTTTAAAGTCTCTTTTTTTGTGTTTTTTTTTTTTGATTGCTGGAAAAGAAGTTTTTTTCCTCATTGGGACTGTACCAGTGTTTAGGCTGTGTTGGTCATACAGTGATAATACAGTTGTATAGATATATCTGTATATATCTGTATTATGTACATTAGCATGGCATTTCATTTGGATTAATATTAATCTAGAATTTAACATATCACTCTAGTATTTTTTTTCACCCAGAACTACTAAGTTCAAAACTTGACTTCTTTCATGTCTTTTAAAAAATGATATATTGTTTTAGATTACTAAAATCCAGTGGTAAATAAAACCAGCTCAACCTTCCACAAAGAAGATTCAATCTGCTGCTAAAGTCGCAAGGTCAATCAGCTAAATGGGTATTAGTGACATAATGACAGAGCATAAGCCAGGCAACATAGTAGGATTTGCAAATCAGTAACAATAATACTTCTTTCCTATCTGTTATCTAATTGATCGCTTAGGGCTTGGACATGGGGACTCTTGCTGTGGGTCTGTGACTGCATGTGAATTGCTCACTCACTCTGAGGAGTCAGGTTGGCCTTAAAACATTGTGACCTTTCTGGAGAACCAGAGGCTTATTTTAAGAAGCAAAAGCAATCACTCCTCATAGCCCCTCTCCTCATGACACTCCATCACGGCGGGCTGGCAGTAGGGCGGAGGTACCTGAGGAGGAGTTGGGAAAGCAATTCCCTCCCCATCAGCAGCACTGCAAAAAAAATTTACAAAGAAACCCAAGAAACAAAATACGGCCCCCAAAAAAGGAAAAAAAGGAAGAAAGAAAAAAAAAGGAATAAAAAAAAGAAGAGGATTTTGTTGTAGATAAAGTGCCTAGCAACTCAATGCTCAAATGGTAGAAACTGACGTGTCTGAAGCAGAGGAACAGTGTCTTGCTTTGTCTCCCTGATGGACTGACAAGGAGAGACAATCGTGATAACAGAGGCTTGTGAGAGGTAGCAGAGGGAAGGTTTTCCATGGTCTGACAGTAAAGGTGGCAGAAAATGTTTTTCCTTTGTCCTGTACCCTTTTCAGGTTTCCATCCCTCTTGCCTGCCAGTCTTGATATATTTGGTTTGGGTGAGGACACTCTTTTACGGCAATGGGGACGTTGCCATAAAAACCTCTCTCTGGGAAGTGGCATTTCAAAGTGCCAGGAAGGAGATGTTTAGCCTCACCATCTTGGTGGCTGCTCGTCTGCAGTTCTTTTGGTTGCAGATGACAGCACCGGCTTGCAAGGCTCCACAGGACGCTGCTAATGAGCGGCCAGCCAGTGCTCCCAGGGGGTTGAGTAGGGGTAGTCTGTCCCTGTGAGACACTTTATTTTGAGTAGAGGTTCACCACCACTGGTTTTGGTAGTCCTGCGTGGGACCTGAGTGGGCACTGCTGCTCCTGACAAAGTCTGATAGGTGCCAGGCAACATTCTGCTCCAGGATTGGGGGGACAGCTGGAAGCTGCTGGGCTGGAGGCACCTGGTCACCCCTCCTGGACTTCTGAGCTTGGGCTAAGGGCGAAACCTGGCTACGCACATGTCTCTCCATAAAAACGGTGGCCCTGCAAAGCTGAACCCACTGTCTCACCACAGACATCATCTCTGAAACCTCCGAGCCGGCCTTCTGCTCTTCTGAAATACTTGCATTTAGGAAAAAATGTTTCCTGCTGTATTTGACATTTCCTTATTATCTATACATGTTTAATCCCTCTTTGTGTCCTGCTGTGCTTCTGCGAAAGAAATTTAGAGGCTTTATTCCAAGGAAAATCAAATGTTAGCCAGTATTAGTACTTACTAGTACTTATACCAGGGCACATGTTACTTGCAATTACTAGGAAAGGAAAATGGGAATATCATTGCCAACTTTAACTGTGCAGTATTTGAGGTCGTATTTCCTGTTTAAGCACTTAAATCACACCTCTGCTTTTTGGTCTGCCTTGTCACAGATTCCTGTGTCTCTGCTCACAACTGGGGACTCTCGTAGATAGTCTAAAGCACTTCAGTCATTTGGGGTTTGTGTTGTTCTCTGGTTGATGCGTACGACCTCAATGCAGAGCCAACGCCAATCGTCCACTAAACTCAGTGGCATGACTGCAGCTTTGCCCCAGAAAAACTAAGAAAACTTTATTTCTTTAAACTGGTATCTTGAATCTGCTTCTCAGGGGTACTCTAGACCTACTTACCTCTCTCTGCCTTGGGCCAGATTGCCTTTCCTGACCTACATGGCATATAGCCTTGATCTCTTGTTGCCATCTAGGTAATTAGTAACAGGCCTAAAGAAGGTGCCAGATTAATTTTGACAGAATAACTAGGCATTGGCACAGGTGGTACCTTGGCCTTGTTGCTGTGTAATGTGAAAAGTCAGAGGTTGTAAATAGAGAGACACTAACGCTGATCTGCCTTCCATGGCAGAACGCAGGAGGAGGTTCATGCCACTGGTGGAGACAGGTATTTGCAAAGCAGAAGGCTGCAGTTCAAGTGATTTAGATCTCAGACCTTGACTACCTTCTTCTTTTCTTCACGTGTTCGTTTCAGGCGCGTGCAAGAAGAGCCCTGGGCTGGAGGCTCCTGGAGCCCACGAAGCAGGTAAAGTTTGGCAATGCCCTATACAAACTATATTGTTCCAACTATATATACAGTTGGAACAATAGCAGATGGAAAAAAGTTTTGAGATAATCTCAGACTGACTCCGACTAAGATCAGAGAGAAGAATCCAGTATAACATCAAGCAAAAAGGTTTCCGATAAAAGCAGAAAGATGTTTTCTGAAGCAAAAATACTGGATGCTGTTCAGAATGACCTCTAAAAAAGAGATTGGTTGCTAGAAAGTCTCCATTGCTTTCTGGACTACCTCCTGTATACTTGCTGTTCCCTTCCTATTGACATCTCCAGGACTGTTCCATGGAGATACATGCATGCAGGTTGGAAATCTTGAACCATAGAATCTCTGGTGTGTCAGATGCAGGCAAAGGAAGAAAGATACAGTGACAGATAATTTAGAAACCATAGGCCTTGCCGCAGCTAACCCGTACTCGTATCTCTGCTTTAATGCAAGAGACTTTAGGCTGAATGGCGATGGTTTTGCTAAATGCAGTCACAGCCATGTTGTTCTGTCGAAAAATAGCAGATGCCATTGTTTTCACATGCTATATATTTTCACATATAGCAATTCTCTCAGGCAGTGGGGTAGACAGAGAGTTTCCTTCACTCTGAAATCTTAAATCTGCTATTTGCAGGTGGAGTGAGGGATGGGACGGGTGCTCAGAGCCCCAGGGATAAGCAGCCAGTACCAAGGTGATTTAATTCTCTGATAAGACAAGCGGTCCAAGGAATCGACCTGCCTGTGTTAATATGAAATGTTTTAACTTTCAAAATTTTCCCTATTCAGCTGAAAACAAGAATGAAATTCTCATTTTAAGAGAAACATGACCTCAGCAAGAGAAAGCTGGTAGTCTCTCTGTCACCCTTTCCCTTAGTGTTCTCTCAGTAAACTCCAACCTTGGGTCCTCAGGACACCAAGGCCAAACCTGCGCAAATGCATTTTTTCCAGCAGCCCCTCCCCTGATGCACCATAGGCTCCTGCTGGCCTTGGGAGCATCTGGGGTAACTGTTCCCTTCTTAAGCTCCAAGGGGGAAAAATTAAAGGCAGAGCCATCAGATGAGACAGTGTATTCCCACATGTTTGCTGAGTTTACCTGGAGAGTAAAGTTTAGGGCACTGGTGTTATCCTGGGGAAAGACTCTTGCAAGAGTCAAGCAGGGAATAAATGGGACTGTGACAGCAGATGGGGCACAGTCCCATGCAGACAGGGGGGTAAGACTTCTGCACTGCAGCTGGTCCAGGGGCTTGCATGGCTCTGCAGGGCTGGGGGTCACAGTGAGGAGCTGCAGCTGGGGCAAGTCCCCAGAGTGAGGTGCAGTGTGTTATCCAGATGGCTTCCTCCTACACACAGCTGGGAAGGCAGAGAGAGCTGAGACACTATACTGGGAACACCTAAGGAGCCACTGGTGCAGTCTGGGTCCTTGCAAGCCCTCCCTGCGGTGCCCTCCGCAAATACCTCTGTGGGCAGTTGTAAATATTTGAGAAGAGAAAAAGAAAACATCATTCCTACCAGTTCCACATAAGCTTGAACTTGCTTTTGGTGACTAAACAATGACAAAAGCCAGTATTTTCCAGCTTTTACACAGTCAGAACCAAATGAGACTTTAATTTGGGACCTGTGCGCTTCTCGTGAAGGCCACTGCCTACCCTTTGGCAGCAGGCAGGGACCTGCTGTAAAAAAAAAGGCAAACGTATGTGTGATTTGCAAAATTTACAAAATATGTTTTACAGTTTACATAAACTCACAGACTTTTGGATTGCCTGGTCATGTGTATGTGTGTTTATATATCTGTATAGAGTATGATGCTTCATACATGGACTGAAAAAAGAAGAGACTCTGGCTCTGGCTAAGGCAGTATGGTGAACACATGCCAGAACATATGTTGGGAGGCTAGCCTCCCAGCCATCCAGAACAGGGTCCTTTCTCATTCTTTTTAGATCTGTTACCAGTATCCAAACACAGAAACAAACAAGAAGTAAATATAGTCAAGTCACCTTAGTCTGATTCTACTGAAATCTGGTAAAATGAGTATGTTCTGTTATGGTTTCTTGCTCTCAAGTATTTCTGAAAAGGTTTTAATGGGGCTTTATGGAAAGTTTCTCTCAATTAGTTGCTTAGTTCAATATTTGAAGGACTTTTGTTTGTACATGTCAAAGGAATTCCACCTTTGACAGAGAAATGTGAGACCCTCGAACAGTCCTGTGCGAGCCAGTGACAGGAGTGAACCTCTTCCACAGTTCTCTTGTCAACCTCAAAACATCATCCTTTCCTGAAAACACTATTTTCAGGATATTCATGTGCTTTCTCCCAGGCCACTGAAGAAGATGAGAACAGATGCAGAGCAGATTTTCATATATTCTTTTTCATTTTTATATTTATGTATATGAATGCTTATGTATATTCTTACAAAATTTTGCATATGTATTTAATTAAGGCAATTTTTTAAGTTGATCAGAAGAGCTATGAGCTCTACATACAAGAAAAAACATCTCTATTTACAGATAAAGTTAATTTAAATATAAGCAGCAGAAGAAATGTGAACTTTTGAAATATTTTCAAAATTCATTAGTGAATCATTGCAAAAATGTATTCCACTGTGGGCGGAATTTCAGTAAACCAAGGCTCCAGTTCTACTTTTTTCACACTTTCAAGAATACTGACTGAAGTTAATGGGACTATTCTTACACATAAAATGAGCTGGGTTTGGTCCCAGGAACACTTTAAAATGATTTTAAGCCTGCAACACAAAGCCTTTTCATTGTTTGGAAGGGGGAATTTGAGCAAAACGAAGTCACTAACATGGTTTTTGGGGAGTCTAGGAAGAACACTTCTGATCAGAAGGCAGAGATCAAATTTCCATGAAATCTACAGCTCTGGGGATTGTAAATGTGGTTTGCTTATTTTTAGATAGGAAGCTGGATCGAATTCTTTGTAAAGAAGGGAGGAGGTGGAAGGGAATGCCCTTCCCCTGGCAAAAATTCCCCATCCTAGTGTTTTAAAGTAAGAGTTGGTGGGCCTGTGATTAACTGTGAGTAACTGAAGTATCTGATTCTCCTCACCAGATTTATTTATTGGAGATGTGTAAATTTTCTGGCATTGTGACTTTTTTGGGTTTACTTTAATAATTTTGCTCTCTCTCAAAAATTTGTACTAGATTCATAAAAAGACACATAGTGCATTAATCTGTTACAAGGATGAATGAATGAACATTGCCATTGCTATTTGGGCCTCTTTCACCTAGAAAGGAGAGGGCGATATGGACAACCCCCTTCTCACCTCAGCATGCCCTATTGAGTTGCCTAAACTCTGTGAAAAGTGAAACATCCAAATAATCTGACCCACTGCTGTGTTTTGTTCTGAGCAGCTGACCCAACGTCAAAAATGTGACTCATGGCCCCTCCAGCAAAAAGACCCGGAGCAACTTTGAGGTCTATGCAAGCGCACCACAGGATGCAAAGAAGATGAAGATACTAGGAACCTGGTTGGGTCTGCCAGCTGGACAGCACTTGCCGGCTCTGGGACTCAGGCTCTTTTCAAACAAATGGAGAAACATGGTATTTAAAAAACAAAACCACCCAAAACAACCTCCTGCTGTTATTCTTTCTCCGTTTGCGTAGGCACATATCTGCTGCTTCTCCACTCTGGCTTGTGAGAGAACTGCTGAGTCTAAGTCAAAGTTTGTAACATGCTGGAAATGGGGAGGAGGTCTGAAGCATCAGCCAGGGTAACCTGGTTTCAGTTACCATGTTTGTGTGGGTTTCTGAGGATATCCTGGCTGAAAGGGAGTGGGGCAGGTTCAAACAAGCACAAGTGTGCATTTAATTGCTGGTAGAACATCTTGTGGGAAAGATACTGAGAGAAGTGTGTGGTGGCAAGTGTGATGAAATAGGTTGCTTTCAGCTAGAGATGACCTGGCTTTAAATCCCTGTGTGTGGAGTTTGATACACAGCACTGAAAATAACTTGTTAGTTTTTGTTGGTGATGATGAGGTGGTTTTTTTCATTTGTTTGCTAGGTTTGAGTTTTTTTAATGTGTTGTTCCTTCTTGTTTCTTTCAGATGAATTTCAGAAAATTCAGGCTGTTTGTTTGCCTTTTAGGCCTCAGCTGTGCTAGCTTGGTTTTTTACATCATTTTGATTGAATACTGTTTGTTCTGTGAAGGCAACCGAGAGACTTTTAGGAGAATTGGAGGAAACTTCTTGCAGCTCCCGGATGTAGACTGTCATAATAACCCACCTTTCCTCGTCCTGCTTGTGACATCCTCATGTCACCACATTGATGCCAGGATGGCCATCCGGCAAACCTGGGGGAAAGAGAGAACTATTGCCAGCAAGCGCCTGGTGACATATTTTCTCCTGGGAAGCGCTGTGAATCTCAGCCAGCAGGCTGATATTGCTGCTGAAAGCCAAAAGTACAAAGACATTATTCAGAAGAACTTTACTGACACGTATTACAATTTGACTTTGAAGACCATGATGGGAATTGAATGGATTCACAAATTTTGTTACCAGTCCAGCTTTGTGATGAAAACTGACACAGATGTGTTTGTCAACATTTTTTACCTCACTGAGCTTCTTCTAAGGAAAAAGAGGACCACTAGATTCTTCACAGGCTTTTTAAAACTACAGGAGTCCCCCATACGGGTAAAAGATAGTAAATGGTACGTGAGTAAAAGAGAATATCCGGGAGAGACCTACCCCCCTTTTTGTTCTGGAACTGGCTACATTTTATCCACTGACGTTGCTAGTCAGATCTATAATGTTTCCGAGAGAGTTTTCTTCATTAAACTGGAGGATGTATTCATAGGGCTGTGCCTTACCAAATTAAATATACAGCCAGAGGAGCTTCATTCAGAGCAGACATTTTTCCCAGAAAAGATTATGTTCTCTGTTTCTCGTTTCAAGAAAATTGTGACGTGCCATGAAGTAGAACCATCTGAGCAGCTGAGCTACTGGAATTACTTAGTGACAGAGAATGGTAGCAGGGCTCTAGCACCTTCCCTGTCTGAATTAAGAAGCTGAAATGCTCTGCGTTTACAGGAGTGCTCTTGACTCCAGCAAAACTCCCAATTAACTCTAGATTCATCACACTAAAGACTTTTTAAATGGTTATTTTAATCTTCCAAGAACATGCAAACTTCTTTCTCTTCCATTCGCTCCCACCTCTTTGCATCCTTTCTCTAAGCAAGTTTTCTTTTTCTTTAAGCAAGTTTTCTTTTTCTTTTTCTTTTTCTTTTTCTTTTTCTTTTTCTTTTTCTTTTTCTTTTTCTTTTTCTTTTTCTTTTTCTTTTTCTTTTTCTTTTTCTTTTTCTTTTTCTTTTTCTTTTTCTTTTTCTTTTTCTTTTTCTTTTTCTTTTTCTTTTTCTCTTTCTTTTCCTTTTCCTTTTTCCTTTTTCCTTTTTCCTTTTCCTTTTTCCTTTTTCCTTTTTCCTTTTCCTTTTTCCTTTTTCCTTTTTCCTTTTCCTTTTTCCTTTTTCCTTTTTCTTTTTCTTGGAAGATGCAGGCCTGCAAACTTGCCCTTCAAATCTTGCTGCTATAGGACTGAGAACATTTTGCTAGTGAGAAACTGAAAGTCAAAATGCTTTTATTCAGAGAAGAAAATTTTCACCCTCTTCCTGGTTCCCCTTGACAGAATACTGCATTTGCACCCATCCGTGTAGACATTTAAGAAAAGGTGTTTGTAGCTGTCAGGACGTTCCCCTCTTGGTGCAGGAAACTGCAGCCCTGCCTTTGCAGCCAGCTCTGTGTGGGCAGAACTGCGTGCTGGCACAGATCATTCCTCCAGTCTGCACAATTAATTTTTTTTTAGCAGAGATGGAAGAATCTGCCCATGCAGTGCTCTTGGGACAACCTCAAGTCCTGCAGGTCACTCAAGGAACACGTAAAGGCCCCTGCATCTCTTTCCATATACAAGCC